>NC_074666.1:93832010-93908423 GCF_029448725.1 Salvelinus fontinalis
AATATGTTGTAGAACCTAATCCAACACCTAAAGACTTCCTCAAGAGGTTTAGACCTCTTGGTGTAATGGTTAGGGTGTTAGCTTGACAGTCACTGGACCAGGGTTTGCGTCCTGGTTATGTCTACCCCTGAATTTGCTACACTGTGGCCAGGACTACATGTCAGAAGGGGGATGACTCAAGGAAGGCACCTCCATCGGAGAGGTGTGTACACATGAGGGACTTGGTAAAGAGAAGCGTGGGGATACACTCTCCAGAAGGAAGGGGGTAATGACCGTTACCTCTTGACGAGGTTGCTAGGTGTTGGCTGGACTTGGGTTGGAGTCCCAGTATGGGCTACCCCCTGGTTTCACTACAATATCACAGCACATACCTTCTCACTGGAAGTAAGAGTAGTTCACTCACATTTTATAATCTGACCAACCAGTAGTGACTTGACCTTTCATTACTGTGCTTTGCTACAGACAAGAGGCTAACGTTAGAAAGTAACTCTACTAGCTCCTTAACGTTAGCAAAGTAACTTCTAGCTCCTTAACAGACTGTATTTCTTCCTTTCTTTCTCGGACTCTCTGTCCATTTCTATTAGGATGTCCACAAATCTACAGAGCTGGAGACAATGATGGAGAAACAGAAACAGAAAGCGGACTTCCAGCTGGAGAGCAGGAGGCTGTGACCAAGAACAAGCTATACACATGTATATCACTGATACACAGATATCACTGGTTGATGGACACCAACACAATAACATCACTGTCACTGATTAAGAGGACACACACACTCAATAACATTGTCTGTATGGAGATTCTGATACAGAGATTTCCCTTTTAAAGGGTAGTTCACCCAAACTATAAAATTACTTGGCTTTCTTAAGGCATCCGCATGCTTCCCAGCCAAAACAGTTCGGAAGAGTTTGTGCATATATTATGATGACATTTTGTGACGTTGTTTGTTTTCGACGTTAGTGAAGGTTTTTTAGGCTGTTCAGGCATAACATTTTTCTGGATGCAAGCAGAAGTTTTGAGCCGAAGTCTACGCCTCTTCGTTGGTGATTGGTCAACAGTAGGGATTTTTCAATAAAGTCTTTGTTGTCATTCAATGAGAGATGACTTACTTTCATGCAAGAGTTTTCATTGAGAAATACTTCACCAAACATCTTAGTTAGATGGACAATTGCATGACTAAGATCTCCTCTGAAATAATTTCAAAATGAATGACAGATTTCTTGAGTTACAGTATCTTAGAACAAATCTGACTATTTTGAGGAGGTTACGGCGTCTCAAAATGGACAAACAGTACTGCTGCCGATATTTTTGTTCAGTTCGGCTAGCCGAGTTCAGCTAGGCGCCAGCCGAACTGAAGCCTGCTGATGCCTTTACCCTGTAAGCAGTCTATCACGTCTTAGGAGAAGACCCAGAAGCATACAGTGTCGAGTAACACAAGTTTATTACTATAAAATAAAAATAAATAAAATAATTAACACTGAAACTTCAGATGAAGTTTGTGAGTGAATTAAACATGTTCAATTGCTTTCATGAGCTGTTTTCTCTCACTGCCCTGAGATTAAGACAAGGTTTTAGCTATCTTGGAATTAAGAACATATCCAAAACTTCCTAACTTTTTGCTTAAAGAGAAACGTATTAGCACAAGAAAATTTCCAAAAACCTTTTTGAGTAATAGCAACTTTGCTTAACTTTCTTTTTAAGGAAAAAATGACATTTCTTCTTAAGAAAGTTTGTGAGTCCGGGCCCATGAACCTGGTTGAGAGAATTCCAAGAGTGTGCAAAGCTGTCATCAAGGCAACGCCCTTACACAGCCTGGAAGTGTGTTTGGTGATTGTCCTTTTGAAAAACAAATGATAGTCCCACTAAGCGCAAAGATAGGATGGTGGATCGCTTCAGAATGCTGTGGTAGCCATGCTGGTTAAGTTTGCCTTAAATTCTACATAAATCACCGACAGTGTTAACAGCAAAGCATCCCCACACCATCACACCTCCTCCTCCATGCTTCAAGGTGGGAACCACACATGCAGAGATCATCAGTTCACCTACTCTGCGTCTCACAAAGACACAGTGGTTGGAACCAATAATCTCACATTTGGACTCATTAGACCAAATGACAGATTTCCACAGGTCTAATGTCCATTGCTTGTTTTTCTTGGCCCAAGCAAGTCTCTTCTTCCTATTGGTTTCCTTCAGTAGTGGTTTCTTTGCAGCAAATCGACCATAAAAGCCTGATTCACGCAGTCTCCTCTGAACAGTTGATGTTGAGATGTGTCTGTTCCTTGAACACTGTGAAGCATTTATTTGGGCTGCAATTTCTGAGGCTGGTAACTCTAATGAACTTATCCTCTGCAGCAATGGTAACTCTGGGTCTTCCTTTCCTGTGGTGGTCCTCATGAGAGCCAGTTTCACCATAGCGCTTGATGGTTTTTGCAACTACACAAAGATACTTTCAAAGTACTTGAAATTTTCCAAATTGACTGACCTTCATGTCTTAAAGTAATAATGAACTGTCATTTCTCTATGCTTATTTGAGCTGTTCTTGCCATAATATGGACTTGGTCTTTTACCAAATAGGGCTATCTTCTGTATACCAACCCTACCTTGTTACAACACAACTGATTGGCTCAAACGCATTAAGAAGGAAAGAAATTCCACAAATTTACTTTTAACATGGCACACCTGTTAATTGAAATGCATTCCAGGTGACTACCTCATGAAGCTGGTTGAGAGAATACCAAGAGTATGCAAAGCTGTCATCAAGGCAAAGGGTGGCTACTTTGAAGAATCTCATATATAAAATATACTTTGATTTGTTTAAAACTTTTTTGGTTACAACATGATTCCATATGTATTATGTCATAGTTTTGATGTCGTCACTGTTATTCTACAATGTAGAAAATAATAAAAGTTAAGAAAAACCTAATGAGTAGGTGTGTCCAAACTTTTGACTGGTACTCTATGTATGTATGTATGTATATATATATATATATATATATATATATATATATATATATATATATATATATACAGTTGAAGTCGGAAGTTTACATACACTTAGGTTGGAGACATTAAAACTAGTTTTTCAACCACTCCACAAATTTCTGGTTAACAAACTATAGTTATTGCAAGTCAGTTAGGACATCTACTTTGTGCGTGACACAAGTAATTTGTCCAACAATTGTTTACAGACAGATTATTTCACTGTATCACAATTCCAGTGAGTCAGAAGTTTACATACACTAAGTTGACGATGCCTTTAAAACAAACAGCTTAGAAAATTCCAGAAAATTATGACATGGCTTTAGAAGATTCTGATAGGCTAATTGACATCATTTGAGTCAATTGGAGGTGTACCTGTGGATGTATTTCAAGGCCTACCTTAAAACTCAGTGCCTCTTTGCTTGACATCATGGGAAAATCTAAAGAAATCAGCCAAGACATCAGAATTTTTGTTTTAGACCTCCACAAGTCTGGTTCATCCCTGGGAGCAATTTCCAAACATCTGAAGGAACCACGTTCATCTGTACAAACAATAGTACGCAAGTATAAACACCATAGGACCACACAGCCATCATAACGCTCAGGAAGGAGACTCGTTCTGTCTCCTAGAGATGAACGCACTTGGTGCAAAAAGTGCAAATCCCAGAACAACAGCAAAGGACCTTGTGAAGATGCTGGAGGAAACAGGTACAAAATTATCTATATCCACAGTAAAACAAGTCCTATATCGACATAACCTGAAAGGCAGCTCAGCAAGGAAGAGGCCACTGCTCCAAAACCACCATAAAAAAGCCAGATTACGGTTTACAACTGCACATGGCGACAAAGATTGTACTTTTTGGAGAAATGTCCTCTGGTCTGATGAAACAAAATTAGAACTGTTTGGCCATAATGACCATTGTTATGTTTGGAGGAAAAAGGGGGATGCTTGCAAGCTGAAGAACACCATCTCAACCGTGAAGCACGGGGGTGGCAGCATCATGTTGTGGGGGTGCTATGCTGCAGGAGGGACTGGTGCACTTCACAAAATAGATGGCATCATGAGGGAGGTCGGTCGCAAATGGGAATTCCAAATGGACAATGACTACAAGCATAAAGTTGTGGCAAAATGGCTTAAGGACAACAAAGTCAATGTATTGGAGTGGCCATCACAAAGCCCTGACCTCAATCCCATAGAAAATATGTGGGCAGAACTGAAAAAGCGTGTGTGAGCAAGGAGGCCTACAAGCCTGATTCAGTTACACCAGCTCTGTCAGGAGGAATGGGCCAAAATTCACCCAACTTATTGTGGGGAGCTTGTGGAAAGTTACCCGAAACGTTTGACTCAAGTTTAACAATTTAAAGGCAATGCTACCAAATACTAATTGAGTGTATGTAAACTTCTCTCCCACTGGGAATGTGATGAAAGAAATAAAAGCTGAAATAAATCACTCTCTACTATTATTCTGACATTTCACATTCTTAAAATAAAGTGGTGATCCTAACAGACTTTAGACAGGACTAGGATTAAATGTCAAGAATTGTGAAAAACTGAGTTTAAATGTATTTGGCTAAGGTGTATGTAAACCTCCGACTTCAACTGTGTGTATATATATATATATATATATAACAAGAGAACACACATGGTTACTGTGTATGTATATATATATAATCACTGGAAAGTACCACGTGCTTCACGGTTGGGATGGTGTTCTTTTGTATATATATACAGTAACCATGTGTGTTCTCTTGTTTTGTACTGTTCTGTAGTTTTGACCAAATGATTCGTCTGACAAATAAAGCCATTTGCGTCTTGCAGGCCCAGGCATGGATCAAAGCTGGCGAGTATTTGTATCATTCTTTTATCAACGAAAGCATAGATGTTGATGAAGAAGCCACAATTGCAACGGAATCCATCCCAGTTGGTGTTTTGTGGAACCATGCATTTTTTCTGTGCGGCCCGTTGTCCAGCCCTTTGTCCACTGATCTCCACGGATGGTATGCTCTGCAAAAACACATTCATGTTTTTAGTACACAATTATCAGTTTTATTACATAGTATGTCTACACATTGATAGGCTATATTATATTTTTTAAAGAAAATGCACTAAATCAAAAATACCTTTAGTTTTGATGATCCTCTCAGCTTCGGCTCATTTTCAAGTCCTCTGGTGGTTACAGTCCTAACCCTGGAATGGGTAGCACCAAAATAAATAAATAAAAGACCTACAACACCTACAGTAGGCCTACAGTACATCAACAAGAATAAAATTCTCTCTACATGTAGGTCTCCTGATTTAAACCGGATCTAATTTGTTTGGCATCAACTGAAAACATTCATCCATAACGATACAATTCTCTACCCTCATTCTTGGTAAAAGTCTATTGTCCTGCTAATAGCCCATAATGGGTGAATGGATGGCTTATTTTGAATTCTAATGTATTGAACGAATGTATTAATTACAGTCATTTACCATTCTCGGACAGGAAACGTTGTTTGCAGAGTCCACGATCTCATTTCAAGTCCTTGTTTAAAAAAATAATGATATTTTTGAGATTATATCACTTTCAAATAACTGAAAGTAAGCGATTGTAATCTGAATAAAGGGCCATTCTTGAACATGGGGTGAGACATTCTTACTAATTTGTAAATAAAGCCAGTTTGGTATTTAGAATGATTTATTTCTGTTTTGAGGGAGAGAATCCAAAAGCCAACTGTGCCTATTTTATGGACAAGAACATCCCAGCCGGCCAAACTCTCCCCTAACCCGGACAATGCCGGGCCATTTGTGCGTTGCCTCATGGGTCTCCTGGTCGCAGCCAGCATGGGTATCAAACCAGCATCTGTAGCATCACAGTTTTCACTGCAATGCAATATCTTAGATCACTGCGCCACTCGGGAGGCCCCATCACATCTAAAATACTATTTAAACAGAGATATTCAATGACATCAGCAAGAGATATGCTTGACCCTATGTCAGAGAGGTGTTTTTGGGACCACATCATGCCTATTGTCCTGCTAATAGCCCTTGTGAAAAACAAGTGTTTGAAAACATCAACAATATTTGGAGATTATTTTGTTTTCAAATAACCAAAAGTTATTGGCTGTAATAGAGAATTGAAAACCTTTTTTTGTAAGAAGATAGTATATGGGATTGATTTTATGAAATGTAGCTTAATTAATTTGATTAATATTATGGTGTTTCTATTCCAAGAAAAACAAAAAATAAAACCCTCAACAAGCAGCGTAGCCTAGTGGTTGGAGAGATGGACTAGTAATTGAAAGGTTGCAAGATCAAATCCCTGACCTGACAAGGTACAAATCTGTTGTTCTGCCCCTTGAACAAGGCAGTTAACCCACTGTGCCTAGGCCATCATTGAAAATAAGAATTTGTTCTTAACTGACCTGCCTAGTAACATAAAGGTAACAAAAAAAGGAACAGCAGTGTATTTATTAGTATTGTTTTTATTGACCCTTTATTTAACTAGGCAAGTCAGTTAAGAACAAATTCTTATTTACAATGACGGCCTACCCCGGCCAAACCCTCCCCTAACCCGGCCAAACCTGGACGACTGTGGGCCAGTTGTGCGCCGCCCTATGGGACTCCCAATCATGGCCGGTTGTGATACAGCCAACCTAACTAAAAAATACGTTTGACGATACAATTCTCCCCCTAGCCCCTTCTTGGCAAGAGTCTGTTGTCCTGCTAATAGCCCATAATGGAGCAGTACAATGTGACCAATCGGGAGTAGGCTACAGTACTACAGTAAGAGCAAAAATAATCCTAACATTTCCACACCATAATTCTAACCAATACCCAAGCAGATTCAGGGAAAATAAAAATCTAATTGATTTAGCAAGACCAGTCCCCATGCACACCTCAGTGTTCTCCTGGTCTGATGAGTCACTCACCTCAGTGTTCTCCTGGTCTGATGAGTCACTCACCTCAGTGTTCTCCTGGTCTGATGAGTCACTCACCTCAGTGTTCTCCTGGTCTGATGAGTCACTCACCTCAGTGTTCTCCTGGTCTGATGAGTCACTCACCTCAGTGTTCTCCTGGTCTGATGAGTCACTCACCTCAGTGTTCTCTTGCTCAACAGCGTGAACATCCCTTTTTCTTTAGTTGGAATGTCTCTTTCTTGTTTTCAGTCTTTGATGTTTTCTCTGCTCTCTTTTTGTTTCCACAGGTGTCAAACCTGCTCACGCTCTCCCTCCCTGGTGCTTGAACTCGCCAGGCTGCCCAGCACTAAGCACACCTGCTTCCCTTGTCATGCGCATCAGCAAGTTATTGCACTTACCTGGACTCAATCACCTGTGTCATTACCTCCACTATATCTGTCTTTTCCCTAGCTCTGTTCCTTGCTTCAGCATTAATGGTCGTATATCTTTGATTTTTTTTCTTTTTCTTTAGCCTCTTGAGGTTGAAGAGGCGCTGTTGCACCGTCTTCACCACACTGTCTGTGTGGGTGGACCATTTCAGTGTCTCATTGATGTGTACGCCGAGAAACTTGAAACTTTCCACCTTCTCCACTGCGGTCCCATCGATGTGGAAAGGGGGGGGCTCCCTCTGCCTTTTCCTGAAGTCCACGATCATCTCCTTAGTTTTGTTGACATTAAGTGAGAGGTTATTTTCCTGGCACCACACTCCCAGAGCCCTGACCTCCTCCCTGTGTGTCCAGTGTGTGTGTGTTCAGTGTGTTTTTGTGTGAGTGTGTGTGAGTGGTGAGTGTGTGAGTGGTAAGTGTGTCCAGTTTGTGTGTGTATTTGTGTGTGTGTGTTCAGTGTGTATTTGTGTATGTGTGTCCAGTATGTGTGTGAGTGTGTCTCCAGTATGTGTGTGAGTGTGTCTCCAGTATGTGTGTGTGTGTGTGTGTGTGTGTGTGTGTGTGTGTGTGTGTGTGTGTGTGTGTGTGTGTGTGTGTGTGTGTGTGTGTGTGTGTGTGTGTGTCCAGTATGTGTGTGTGTGTGTCCAGTATGTGTGTGTGTGTGTCCAGTATGTGTGTGTGTGTGTCCAGTATGTATGTGTGTGTGTGTGTCCAGTTTGTGTGTGTGTGTGTGTGTGTGTGTGTCCAGTATGTGTGTGTGTGTGTGTCCAGTATGTGTGTGTGTGTGGTGTCTCTGAACCGTTCTCCCAGGGTTCAGGATCACGGAAAGAGACAGACACAAAGTTACCATGGTTATTATTTACAGGAAGAAACTGGTCCAAACTGATGTGTTATTCCACGTATTTAAACATCATATTCTGATCAAACATAAAACACATGGTTAGAGTGAAACATCATGTTGTGTTTGACACAGGGACACTGAAGAGTCATCCCAAACATTAAACCCTGCATAGAGGGGCTCGGTGAATGTGGTGTGGAAAGTGTGCAGGTGGGTCAGTGTGTCAGAGGAGACTCTGTAGAAGGACAGAGTGCCGGCTGGCCAGTCCAGATACACTCCTACTTTGTGGGAGCTGGAGGAGGGGACGTCTATGGTAGTGGGATTATTATTGTGACAGGCAGAGTAACTGTTGTCAGAGCAGAACAGACTCCAGGACTTGTCATTGGATCCAAGCCCACAGTCCTTAACCCTTCCTCTCCTGTTGATTCCTTTATATGTCACTCCTAAATTAGCTTCTCTCCCACTCCACTCTACCTCCCAGTAACAGCGCCCAGTCAGACCCTCTCTACACAGCACCTGGCTCCAGTAGTCAAATCTCTCTGGGTGATCAGGATACAGCTGCTTCTCTATCCTCCATGTCACCTTTGTGTTTTCCTCAGACAGAGAGAGGTGTTTGTGTGCTGTGTTTGGGTCCAGTGTGAGATCACAGGCATCTGATGGGTGAAAACAGACACAATATTAGAAATCATTATCATCATTCACATTAGAATGTTAACTCACTTTTCACTAATTCATTTAATGTAGATGTTTCTAGGTTTCAAAAGAAGAAGTTCATGTAACTTGAGACTTGTTGAATGTTTATATGTTATACTGTATGGTAATATAAAACACATTTATTCCCATTAATTACACACACTCACACGCACCTGTATGAACACACACACACACACACACACACACACACACACACACACACACACACTTCTTATGTAGCACAAATACGCCACACACCTACACAGACAAACATATTGTCAAAGCAACTCTTTCTACACTTTTTCTGATTTCTGCTTCTGTAGAACTACAGCTGATATTTAATATGACCAAGTAAGTAATGATGGTGGTCTTTGACTTGTCTTGAATTAAGACTTATCCTTAGTCATATTCTTCACAGCAGTCAACACTCACATTTTCTAAGCCCAGGTTTCATTGTGTACTCTCCACCATATTCCACACTGTGTAGAGGTAAGCAGAACAGACATTCATTGAGTGATACATGTTAACACGCACACGCACGCACACACACACACACACACACACACACACACACACACACACACACACACACACAGCATATAACTTTGTCCAAGTGGTGTTAAGAATGTTTGTCTTAACTAGCCTGATAAGTCAAACATGTCTGATATGAACATTGACATAAACCCTCTACATACTTGAGTTTCTCCAGTCTCCAGTGTGGATCCTCCAGTCCAGCAGAGAGCAGTATGACTCCTGAGTCTCCTGGGTGATTGTAGCTCAGGTCCAGCTCTCTCAGGTGTGAGGGGTTTGACTTCAGAGCTGAGACCAGAGAAGCACAGCCTTCCTCTGTGACTAGACAGCCTGACAGCCTGCAAAGAGTAAAATAATTTTAAATTCACACTGCTGTTCTTTGGTGGTGAAAATCTTCAACATATTCAGATATATCAGTGTCCTGATACCTGCCATATCTATTCATAAATGTATATAATATTACAAATGACAAATTATCAAAGTATTGCCTGTAGAGAGAAAAATATGAGGTACACATATGTCACCTTTTATTTGACAGTATTGTCATACATATCTATTTAACCGTTTCAGAATAAAAGCACTTTATGTATCTACTCTCCCCATTTGAATAAGTCATAAGTATTCTGACCAATTCACTCATAGTGTATTAAAGTAGTCAAAATTATAGTATTTGGTCCCACACTCGTTGGCTGCATTAGCAGTTTGTTTTGGTTGTGTTTTGGGTTATGTTTTGACCAATAGTAACTGAATGGTTCATGATAACTGGATTAATCATCTGTCTAAGTGAATAGATAACATGTTTCTAAACACTACTAAAATAATCCTGATGATGCTATAATTAAGAAAAATAGGGAATCAATAATGAAAAATGAGCGAGAAGGTTACAGAGGCTACAACAAAACAGCTAACATCTCACCATTACAAATAATAGAGGGGGCATGATATGTCTCTGTAAAGTTCTCATTCATCATCATTCACAATTAATTCATGATTATTCATAATCATGGTAGTATCCACATGAATGTAGAAGTGTTCAGAAACATCTTCTATTCTTACTGACAATACAAGTGAAGTGACTCCAAAATGACACAGGACTTTATTCACTATTCAGTTTCTATTGGGAAAAACACAATCCAAAACACAACCAAAACAAACTGCATATGCATTCAACAAGTGTGTAGAGTCACAAGCTTGATGTAATCACTGCAGGCAAGGAAAATGGGACCAAACACTAAACTTTTGACTATTTTAATACAATAAGTGAATTTGTTTAAATAATTACAACTTCTTCAAATGGGAGAACTAGATACGTAAAATTGTATTCAGTATACAGCCCACATCATTCCTATTTTGACAGTGAAGCTAACATTTTGAACATGTCTCTATACTCCAGCATTTTAGATCAAATGTTTCATATGAGGTGACAGTATGTAATGTCACCTTTTATTTGAGGGTATTTTCATACATATCTCTTTCACCATTTAGAAATGAAAGCACTTAATGTATCTTCTTAATTATTCTGACCAATTCACGTATAGTGTATTTGTCACGGTCGTCTGATGAAGAAGGATCGGACCAAAGCGTAGCGTGGTAAGTGTTCATGATTTTTATTAAAACTGAACACTAGAACAAAAATAACAAAGAGCAAAACGACAACAAACAGTTCTGTCAGGTGCAGAAACACAAAACAGAAAATAACTACCCACAAAACACAGGTGGGAAAGGCTGCCTAAGTATGGTTCCCAATTAGAGACAACGATAGACAGCTGTCCCTGATTGAGAACCATACCCGGCCAAAACACAGAAATACAAAACATAGAAAAATGACTCCTGCCGCAAAACCTGAACCTATAGGGGAGGGTCTGGTGGGCATCTATCCTTGGTGGCGGCTCTGGTGCGGGACGTAGATCCCGCTCCACTTCTAGCTCACCCCGCTTAGGTGGCGCCTCAGGTGTGGGGACCCTCGCCGCCGACACCAGACTGGGGACCCTCGTTGCAGGCCCCGGACTGGCGACCGTCATCGCTGCGGGCCCCGGACTGGCGACCATCACCGTCATCGCTGGAGGCTCCTGACTGGAGGACGTCGTCACTGGAGGCTCCGGACTGGAGGACGTCGTCGCTGGAGGCTCCGGACTGGAGGACGTCGTCGCTGGAGGCTCCGGACTGGAGGACGTCGTCGCTGGAGGCTCCGGACTGGAGGACGTCGTCGCTGGAGGCTCCGGACTGGAGAGCGTCGCTGCTGGAGGCCCTCATTAGAGGCTTCGTGCCGTGGATCATCACTGAAGGCTTCGTGCTGTGGATCATCACTGGAGGCTTCGTGCCGTGGATCATCACTGGAGGCTTCGTGCCGTGGATCATCACTGGAGGCTTCGTGCCGTGGATCATCACTGGAGGCTTCGTGCCGTGGATCATCACTGGAGGCTTCGTGCCGTGGATCATCACTGGAGGCTTCGTGCCGTGGATCATCACTGGCTTCGTGCCGTGGATCATCACTGGAGGTAGGAGAAGTATGGGCAGTCTGGTACGTTGAGCTGCCACAGGGCTCACCAGGCTGGGGAGACATACGGGAGAGTTAGTTCTAGGTGCAGGCACAGGACTCACCAGGCTGGAGAGACATACAGGAGGCCTTGTCCTCGGCCGAGGCACCAGATACACTGGGCCGTTGAGGCGCACTGGAGGTCTCAAGCTAAGAGCCTGCACAACCAGTCCTGGCTGGATGGTGACTTTGGCCCTGCACCTGCGGGGCGCAGGCACAGGACGCACTGGGCTGTGCAGACGCACTGGAGACACAGTGCGCAGAGCCGGCGCAGGATATCCTGGGCCGTAGAGACGTACTGGAGGTCTGGAGAGCAGGGCTGGCACAATCCGTCCTGGCTGGATGCTCACCGTAGCCCGGCAGATGCGGGGAGCTGGGATGTATAGCGCACCGGGCTAAGAACGCGTACTGGAGACACCGTGAGCTCCACCGCATAACACGGTGCCTGACCAGTACGACGCCCGCCACGGTAAGCACGGGGAGTTGGCTCAGGTCTCCAACCTGACTCTGTCACACTCCCCGTGTCCCCCCCCAAAACATTTTTTTGGGGGGCTGCCTCTCGGGCTTTCTTGCCAGCCGTGTTTGTCTCGCTTTCTTGCCAGCCGTGTTTGTCTCCGGTATCCCTCTTCGCACTGCTCCATAAACTCCCAGGCGGGCTCTGGCACTCCCCCTGGGTCGACCGCCCATTTCTCTACCTCCTCCTAGGTTGTCTCATACTCCTGGCCACGCTGCTCCTCCTTACCACGCTGCTTGGTCCTTTGGTGGTGGGTAGTTCTGTCACGGTCATTGTTGCATGAAGAAGGATCGGACCAAAGCGTAGCGTGGTAAGTGTTCATGATTTTTATTAAAACTGAACACTAGAACAAAAATAACAAAGAGCAAAACGACAACAAACAGTTCTGTCAGGTGCAGAAACACAAAACAGAAAATAACTACCCACAAAACACAGGTGGGAAAGGCTGCCTAAGTATGGTTCCCAATTAGAGACATCGATAGACAGCTGTCCCTGATTGAGAACCATACCAGGCCAAAACACAGAAATACAAAACATAGAAAAATGAATATAGCATGCCCACCCAAATCACACCCTGACCAAACCAAAATAAAGACATGAAAAGCTCTAAGGTCAGGGCGTGACAGTATTAAAGTAGTCAAAAGTTTAGTGCTTTGTCCCATATTCCTTGCACACAATGACTACATCAAGCTTGATTTGGTTGTGTTTTGGGTTATGTTTTGGTGGATGATAACTGGAGTAATTTTCTTTCTAAGTGAGTAGATAACATGTTTCTAAACACTATTAAATTAATCCTAGTAATGCTATGATTAAGAAAAATCATGAATGAATCATTAATAATACAACAAAACATGCTAACCTCTCACCATTACGCTCAAAGATAAGGTGACATTCTGTACTGTCGCCTAAAATGAAACAAATCTCAATTCCAAAATGCTGGAGCATAGCACCAAATTTAAAATGGTAAACTTCAAGTCCAAACACATATGGTGTGGACTACGTGTGCCTGGTAAACACGTGGATCTGGTGAACTTGTTGACCAACTACAGGAATACTGACCTCAGAATCTCCAGTTTACATTGGTGATTCCCCAGTCCAGCAGAGAGCAGCTTCACTCCTGAATCCTTCAGATCATTGTTACTCAGATCCAGCTCTCTCAGGCGTGTGGGGTTTGACTTCAGAGCTGATACCAGAGAAGCACAGCCTTTCTCAGTGACTCCACAGCCTGACAGCCTGACAAAGAGATCATCATGATTTCACAAACACACTGTTAATTTAACACCAGTAGTGTAGAAGGACAATGGCAGATGCATTTGGTTATTCTCTCAAACAACAGATAGATCAATTGTAACGGCGTTCCTCTCTCTCTTCATAAGAAGAGGAGGAGTAGTGATCGAGCCAAGGCGCAGCGGGTTGTGAAAACATGATGAATTTTATTTACAAGACAAAACGAAACAAACTATACTTGAATAAACTAACAAAATAACAAAACGAAAATAGACAGACTCGTACGACGAACTGACATAACACACGCAGAACGAACGAACAAGTACTTACTACAAAAACGCACGAACAAACCGAAACAATCCCGTATGGTGTAACATCGACACAGACACAGGAGACAATCACCCACAAACAAACAGTGAGAACACCCTACCTAAATATGACTCTTAATTAGAGGAGAACGCAAAACACCTGCCTCTAATTAAGAGCCATACCAGGCAACCAAAACCAACATAGAAACAGATAACATAGACTGCCCACCCAAAACACATGCCCTGACCTAAACACATACAAAAACAACATAAAACAGGTCAGGACCGTTACATCAATCTTCCGTCTCCTAGAATTGTATGGTCACATTGTTATTCAAATGTGAAAACCTATCCATTGATTCATTGTGTTTTACAATAATACACAATTTTCTCAAAACGGAATGTTTCTTCCTGATGATTAGTACTTAAATGTTATGTTTGTACTCACAGAGCAGCTCTGGAGGCTTTGATCACTGGCAGCAGCCTCAGAAGACCATCCTCTGATCTGGAATATTTATTCTGGTCAAACACATCTAGCTCCTTTTCTGAAGTCAGCAACACAAAGACCAGAGCTGATCACTGTGTAGGTGAGAGTTCTTCACTGGAGACATTTCCTGAGCTCAGGTAGCTTTGAATCTCCTCCACTAGAGAATGGTCATTCAATTCATTCAGACAGTGGAACAGATTGATGCACTTTTCTGGAGAGGGGTTCTCCCTGATCTTATTCTTGATGGACTTGACCGTTTCTTCATGGCTCTGTGAGTTGCTTCTTGTCTTTGCCAGAAGACCTCGTAAGTGCTTCTGATTGGACTCCAGTGAGAGGCCCAGAAGGAAGCGGAGGAAAAGGTCCAGGTTTCCCGTCTCACTTTGTAAGGCTTTATCCACAGCACTCTTGTAGAAAGTAACTTCAGGCTTGTCTCTGAACAGCGCAGTAAAGTTCCTGTACTTTGATTGCGATTCGGCCATTAGATTCTCATTGTTGTTGATGAATGAGAGGAGCACATATAGAGCAGCCAGAAACTCCTGAATGCTCAGATGCACGAAGCAGTACACCTTGTCCTGGTACAGCCCACATTCCTCTTTAAAGAGCTGGGTGCAAAATCCTGAGTACACTGATGCTTCATTGACATCAATGCCAGCCTCTTTCAGGTCTTCTTCATAGAAAATCATATTGCCTTTCACAAGCTGTTGAAAAGCCAGTTTTCCCAGTGACAAAATGCTCTCTTTATTCCAGTGTGGGCCTGTCTCTTCTTTCCCATGATACTTCTCATTCTTCCATTTGGTATGAAACACCACAAGGTGTGTGTACATCTCAGTCAGAGTCTTGGGCATCTCTTCTCTCTTATGTTTCAGCATGTGTTCAAGGACTATTGCAGAAATCCAACAGAAGACTGGAATGTGGCACATGATGTGGAGGCTCCTTGATGTCTTTATGTGTGAGATGATTCTGCTGGCCAAGTCCTCATCACTGAATCTCTTCCTAAAGTACTCCTCCTTCTGAGGGTCGTTGAAGCCTCGTACCTCTGTCACCTGGTCAACACACCCTGAAGGGATCTTATTGGCTGCTGCAGGTCGGGTAGTTATCCAGAGGAGAGCAGAGGGAAGCAGATTTCCCTTGATGAGATTTGTCAGCAGAACATCCACAGAGGATGACTTTGTGACGTCCCAACAGATCTTGTTCTTCTGGAAGTCTAGGGGCAGTCGGCACTCATCCAGACCATCAAAGATGAACAGAACTTTGTACTTGTCGTAGTCAGCGATTCTTGATTCTTTGGTTTCCATTGAGAAGTGATTGAGAAGTTCAATCAAAGTGTGTTTCTCCCCTTTCATCAAATTCAGCTCCCGAAAAGGGAATGAAAATACAAATTGGACATCCTGATTTGCTTTTCCTTCAGCCCAGTCCAGAATGAACTTCTGCACAGAGACTGTTTTTCCAATGCCAGCGACTCCCTTTGTCAGCACAGTTCTGATAAGTTTGTCTTGTCCAGTTAAGGGTTTGAAGATGTCGTTACATTTGATTCCTCTCTCTGGTCTTGCTTGTTTCCTGGTTGTTGTCTCAATCTGTCTCAGCTCATGTTCATTATTGACCTCTCCTGTTCCACCCTCTGTGATGTAGAGCTCTGTGTAGATCTTATTGAGAAGTGTTGGGTTTCCTTGTTTAGCGATCCCCTCAAATACACATTGAAACTTCTTCTTTAGATTAGATTTGAGTTCACGTTGGCAAATCACAGCAAGCTCTTCTGAATGAAGAAATAACACAGAGGATATTAATATTACTGTCTGTTTTAATGCCTCCAGTAATGTAGGATTGCGTTGTAAAGTTGTACATTATAATAATTTATTCTCATAACTGCCTGTAGAAATGTGTAAATGTTTTCATAATGCATTTCACACTGGTGTGACTGATTATATTATTATTGGTATTATTGATGGTATTATTGATGTTGTCTCTCTGTCTCTCTCTCTGTTTCTCCTCTTCACTGTCTCTCTCCTCTCTCTGTCTCTCCTCTTCTCTGTCTAAATTAATCAACACAACACATCCCTGCTAGTTGACGAGGTCACTTGGTGTTAGGATCGTTACACTACTCCCTCTGTTCAGAAAACACAGCCTCTATCACAAATCCCTCTTAACAGGACATGCTTTTGACCCTTATATAGTATCCTACTTTTGGTCATCAGAGTGGCAAATGGCAGGAGGGGGTATTAACCCAAGGTAGGCTTGAAGCCAGGTCGCTTGACCCTAAGGAAATCATGCTACACACAACAACCCCAAGAGGATAAGGGCCTCATCAAGGCTAGCGTTGTTCAACTTTCAGGCAGCATGATTACCTTGTTAGAAAATGTCTAACTAGTACTGCTTTCATTTCAATGTGGGATTAAGCCTGCTACAGTATCATTGAGTTACACAGCTACTTTAGCTTAACCTTAGCTACAGCTTTTAAATGTTTGTTACAAAATAGCATTCAACATGAGGCAGACAACATGAGGCAGACAGCTCTTACTTTTCTCCAGTGTGTCAGCAAGCTCCTTCTGGTTCATTTTCCTCAGGATGTGCAGTGTGATCTTCAGAGCCCCCTTCCTGGCACTGCTCTCCTGCTTCTCATCTTCAGCATCCACCACTTCCTTATCCTGCTTCTGACTCTCAAAGCCTTCTGGGAGTTCTGGACTAAGAATCCTCTTGAACCTATTCAGCTCATTCTTCAAAAATGTCATAATATTCTCTTCAAGCAACTGAAATAAATAAATAATGTCTCATTAACACATTAATGAATGATTGACAGATCCAACTTTACTTGAGGTAAACAAAAATGTATGTGCATAACAGGACAACAACATACTCTGAATGAGGACAGGTCTGTTTGATGACTCTGGGAAGACTGACCACTGAGAATCTCTGACTCTGTTCTCTCCTGTTGGTTTCTGTGGAGAAAACATCAAAGGAGTGCACACACACACACGCACACGCACACACACACACATACACACACACACACACACACACACACACACACACACACACACACACACACACACACACACACACACACACACACACACACACACACACACACACACACACACACACACACATTTAATATTGTTTTAGGACTATGAAAATGGAAAAAAGGATTAGCCTATGGATTATGAAAAGAACCTAAATAAATTGGAAAATGGGAGAGGAGAATTGACTAGAGACCGTGTTGTTTAACTCACTGACCATGACCCATGAGTTCTTCTTACCTTTGTTCAGTAGAAAAGTCTCCCTCTCTAAACATTATAGGAGGAATCATAGACTGGTCACTCTTCATGGACACACAGCTGGGTACAGGGGAGGCTGGTCTCTCCTGCTTGATTGGACTTCAACACAACAGAGACAAACATTCAATCTCATCTACTCTGAGCTCAGATGTGGAAACATAAGAAAAGTTTAATTCCAAAATGATTTATATCTGTTTTCAGAAAAATGTATTGTTTAAGGAAATGATGAATAAGATTGATGTGTTTTTTAATTATGGCATGCGGTTGTTCAATGAGAGAAATGTATTTGTTTAAAAAAGCTTCATTGCTCCAGACCATCACAAGGGGGAGATAGAGCACTCGTTATGCATTTGGGTCCCAAGGTTTTTATATGATCAATCATATCGAGTGATTCCAATGATGAATTTGACACGAGTGGTGACTTGATGACTTTCTTCAGCAAAGATGGCTGACAAAACATTATGGGGAAAGCAAATGTAAGTAATTATAACGTCATAACGAGTCAAGTAAAAAATTTACAATTGAGAGGAATATGTTAGTAGAGTAATATGTTAGTTATATGTTATATGTTAGTTAGTAATATGGTTGTAGAGACAAACGATTGTGCATATTCTTTTGTCATAAAGTTAATTCACGAAAATCACTATTTAGCAAGTTAGCTGACTAGCTAACATTAGCCAGTTAGCTAGCTGGTGTTATGACATGAGTATAACATTGTAATTCGTGTTGTTTAATGTTTTAGGGACTCCTGAGAAAACCAGCAAACCAGGCTGTCGTCTTGGGAAACAGTGGATGTAAAGAATATAGCTAGCTAAAGCATTTACTGCAAATTGAATGTACAATTGTGTAAGCTTGCCTTGCTGTGCAGTGCAGCTGAAGTAACATAGCTAGCAAACTATTTACTTGCTTATTGTGTAGTGGAGGATAAAATAACTGTATGCCTATGGAGGTGTAGCTAGCTACAGTATGTAGCCGACCTGTGTATGGACCCTAAAACGTTAGGTTCTGAACTAATAGTCATACCAATCTATGAACTTCAGCTATCCTAGTTATTGTATCAACTTCAAGTCTGAATGGCATAAATGAAGCCTATGGATAGAGTAGAATATAATAACTTTATTGTGCCTTGGATGCAAGTCCTATATACATGTACTGTAGTTATTACCACGCATGAGATCCCCACTTTGTAGCCTGTATAATTAATATATTCACTGATCATGTACTCTTCCTTGGCAAATAAAGATGCGGTTCAGGTATGAATCTCTGTGAGACATTCTTTTTCAGTCATATCCAATACCAGGTCTATCAAACTCCATTCTTTGAATGATGCTGTGTCTGCATGTATGTATTACAATTATACACTTAAACAGTGTTTACCACTCCTGCTCCTGGGACATCAATGATTACACATTGTAACTATGCAATAGACTAGAAACATGATTTAAGTAAAGGCTGATTTGTAATTCATATATACAGAAAACAAACTATGCACATGTTACATCTTCGGCCATTCTATTATAGATACATCTTTAAAACACTCGTAAGCCTAAATTCCATTGCTATCGGGAAACCGGCACCAGACAAACTTATAGTACAGTTGCCATATCTTAATTTGATCTGTTGTGGCAGAAATGTTCCTGCACAGTTTAAAATTTCTAACTGATAAAATCTGTGGATATATCGTTTTGGAAATAAACTCTTCATAAATTCTTAAACAACATTGTCATCTCACCTCTTAGCTTTGGAATCATGTTCCCCAGAGAGTCTCATTTTAGAGGCAGGGACCCCCTCCTCTCTCTCCCCAGAGAGTCTCATTTTAGAGGCAGGGACCCCCTCCTCTCTCTCCCCAGAGAGTCTCATTTTAGAGGCAGGGACCCCCTCCTCTCTCTCCCCAGAGAGTCTCATTTTAGAGGCAGGGACCCCCTCCTCTCTCTCCCCAGAGAGTCTCATTTTAGGGGCAGGGACCCCCTCCTCTCTCTCCCCAGAGAGACTCATTTTAGGGGCAGGGACCCCCTCCTCTCTCTCCCCAGAGAGTCTCATTTTAGAGGCAGGGACCCCCTCCTCTCTCTCCCCAGAGAGACTCATTTTAGGGGCAGGGACCCCCTCCTCTCTCTCCCCAGAGAGTCTCATTTTAGAGGCAGGGACCCCCTCCTCTCTCTCCCCAGAAAGTCTAATTTTAGAGGCAGGGACCCCCTCCTCTCTCTCCCCAGAGAGACTCATTTTAGAGCACTGAACCCTAAACAGAGATGCAGCATGTTGGTTGTAGTTAACACATTGACAACTTATTCTTGAATGTCAATTGTTCTCTTTAATTCATTATCTCTTAGAAATAAAACATTTACTAAACAGATATCTCATCTCCTTGTTAAATGTCAATAATAATAATAATATAATGTGTCACTGTTTGTCACATACACACACGGAGGGAATGTTGTGTTTGTTTAATATTGTTTTAGAACTATGAAAATGGAAAAAGGGATTAGCCTATGGATTATGAAAACAACAAAAATAAATGGGAACATGGGAGATGAGCGATGACTAGAGACAGTGTTGTTAAACTCACTGACCATGACCCATGAGTTCTTCTTACCTTTGTTCAGTAGAAAAGTCTACTTCTCTCAACTCTATAGGTTGACTCTTCATGGACACAGCTGGGTACAGGGGAGGCTGGTCTCTCCTGCTTGATTGGGCTTCAACACAACAGGGACAAAAATTCCATCTCTCATTTACTCTGAACTCAGATGGGGAAACATGAGAAGAGATTCATTCCAAAAGGCTATTTTATCAGAAATGTTGGTAAATGAGCTTTTATGTTTTAAATACATTATCAAAGAGATACGTTTTTTTTCACTATCTAATCATGGCATGGGGTTGTTCAATGAAATTGTATTTTATTTATTTAACTAGGCCAGTCAGTTAAGAACAAATGTTTATTTACAATGACGCCCTAGGCACAGTGGGTTAACTGCCTTGTTCAGGGCAGAACAACAGCTTTTTACCTTTTCTGCTCAGGGATTTGATCTAGCAACCTTTCGGTTACTGGCCCAACACTCTAACCACCATATGCCACCCCAACATATGTTTGTTTAAAATCTATCACTTGACGGTTTCATTTCAGAGAGACAAATAATCATGTTTTCTTTGCATAATGCTATATATCTGCATCACTCTCAGATAAATAAGTAGTACGTCTAGGTTTTACACAGTCAAATGTAACAAATAACTACATTTGTTATAAAGAACTGTACAAATAATACATTTGTGACATGAATATATGAGATCTGTATGTAAAACATTTTCATGCAAAATTTTTGTAATTTAGCAGATGTTTTTATCCAGAGCCCAGTTTCTCAAAAGCATCTTAAAGGTAAAGTTAATTGTTAGATCCTTCATAGGAGCATTGTTAAATCTCCGAGCTAATTCCCCCCCAATAAAACTCACAAAGCGAGAGTCCTCTTTCTTTGAAATGGAGGGTCCCTGGGCTGTTGGGGTCAGCACATCGAATGGCATTTCAGTACTCATACATTCTAGTACGTAACTCCCTTAATGTCTCTCATATGTAAAATAAGCTGCACAGGCAGCGAATCACGTAGATCACAATGTGAAAATCGCAATTGATGGTCATTTAGAATTAGAATTAGAATTAGAATTTTTTCACGATCCGATCTGAGGTTCAAGAAACCTTACATACTTTTGGCATTGAGTACAATTGCCAGATTTGTAGTTGCTGGGGGGAAGGCACTTATTGGTTACATTTGTGTATTTGACCGCTAGGTGGAGACATTGACCACAGTACCTCTCACCCTGAGGACCAACCTGTAAAGTCCACCACACACTCTCTCATTATCCCCACCAGCTGATGAGAGACACTAGGCCCTCCATGGAATGAGTTTGATGCCCCTAAATGAACTTGTTCGCTGCTTTTGTGTGATTATTTTGATAAAAGACGTTGAAGGCCATTGAAAGACACAACTTTAATCTTTTGAACTTGCGTAAATTAAACAAATCATTTTAAAAATCAAATCAATTATTATTTGTCAAATGTGCCGAATAAAACAAGTGTAGTCCTTACCGTGAAATGCTTACTGACACGCCCTTAACCAACAATGCAGTTCAAGAAAGAGTTAAGAAAATATTTACTAAATAAACTAAAGTAAAAAATAATAAAAATGTAACACAATAAAATAACAATAATGAGGCTATATACAAAGGGTACTGGTACCGAGTCAATGTGCAGGGGTACAGGTTAGTTGAGGTAATTTGTACATGTAGGTAGGGGTTAAGTGACTATGCATAGATAATAAACAGCGAGTAGCAGCACTGTAAAAACAAATAGAGCTGGGTGTCAATGTAAATAGTCCAGGTGGCCAATTGATTAATTGTTCAGCATTTTTATGGCTTGGGGTTAGAAGCTGTTGAGGAGCCTTTTGGTCCTAGACTTGGCGCTCCGGTACCGCTTGCTGTGCGGTAGCAGAGAGAACAGTCTATGTAGTGTAGCATCTGCGTCATCTGACCACTTCTGTATTACTTCCTGCTTTAGTTTTTGCTTGTAAGCAGGAATCAGGAGGATATAATTATGGTCAGATTTGCCAAATGAAGGGCGAGGGAGAGCTTTGTACACGTCTCTGTGTGTGGAGTAAAGGTGGTCTAGAGTTTTTTCCTCTGATTGCACATGTGACATGCTGGTAGAAATGAGGTAAAACTGATTTAAGTTTGCCTGCATTAAAGTTCCCGGCCACTAGTAGCGCTGCTTCTGGATGAGCATTTTCTTGTTTGCTTATGGCCTTATACAGCTCGTTGAGTGCGCTCTTAGTGCCAGCATCGGTCTGTGGTGGTAAATAGATGGCTATGAATAATATAGATGAGAACTCTCTTGGTAGATTGTGTGGTCTACAGCTTATCATGAGGTTCTCTATCTCAGGCGATGATTTGGAAGACTAAAATGTGTGCAATGATGTGCCAAATATGCGATTTATTGTAATTTTATTGAGTACGCATTAGAATAAGCCCCCTCAATATTTGCAGCTGTAGGTGGTAATATCTCTCCAGAAGCTGATCCGTCGTCATTATTGTGAAGTAATTATGATGTTAAGGTAGATCTGAATGGAGAAAGCTGAACAGCGCTCCCTTTCTTTCGATCCTATCAGTATCGACACATGCTCCAACAACGTAAGGGACCATTTTGGGAAACGCATGTTTCATCTTCGGCCGTTGTAGGAAAGATGCATCTTAAAACACTCATAAGCCTAAGTTTCATCGCTATCAGGAAACCGGCCCCAGAGACTCTTACAGTACAGTTGCCATACCTTAATTTGATAATCCTGTATTGCAGGAATTTTCCTGTCAGACTTGATTAGCCTTAATGAAAAATGGATCAACCCCTACAAAAATGTCCATTGATTACAATCAACATAATAATTTATATTTCCTATTGCTGCCGGATTATTTTCCTGCTTTGATAAACTGAGTCAAATTAAGATATGGTATATGTAAGTGCGTTCATCTTAAGATAGCTGGGTGAGACAACCACATATCACAGTCAAATAATCAGGATACACACATTCCATTCAAGCTAAACAAATGATATACAGTGCATTAGAAACGTAACAAAATGTTGAAAACGTGAAGGGTTCTGAACACTTTCTGAATGCACTGTATAGTGTTTAAAAAACAAAAAAAACATTTTCATTCACATCTGAAATATATTAATACAAAACCTGAGCAAAGTCATATTGAAGCTTCCCATAAGCAACCATGTATGATGAAAAACCACAAATGTGAAAAAATGGTGGATTTAACGTTTTGGAAATAAACTCTTTATACATTATTAAACAATATTCTCATCTCACCTCTTAGTTTTGGTGTCATGTTCTCCAGAGAGACTCATTTTAGAGACAAGGCCCAGGATTTATATGTACTATATTACATCTAGTCTATGAGACCAGGCTGGGGTAGCATGTAGGCCTACAGGACACTGTATGTGTATCACCATGAGTCAGAGTGTCCATGATCGATACAGGGGGAAGATATACCATACGACTGTATATGTACCATGGATAGAGTAATGGGGTGCCTCCACCTAATAAGAACGAACACTTGAAAGGTCACAATTAGCTTATAAGGAAACTATATGATACAACCACACAATTTATTTTTCCTTAGAAATTAGTGGAATTAATTAAAGATAATGTTCCAAAATAGATTAGAATGTTAAAGTAAAAAAATGTAAGGACATTGCAATTATCACAAAGGACACAATGAACCACCAGATGATCACAGAATAATACTGGACCTATAAAACCGTGAGATTAACTGTAAACCAGAATAATATTAAAACCTCAAAATGAGAAAAGGATTTGAATAAGACTGACACTCAGTGGTCAGTTTACTAGGCAGCGGTGTTTCTGCTGCAGTCATTTAACTGTGCTGCTGTGTCATTGCAAAATCATTGCTGCCACACCCCAAAAATATTTTTGTCGAGGCACACTTTGAAAACGCTAGAACAGTCCATATTTACTTTTCCTCTGCAAACAAAAAGTGTTCTGTATAAAAAAAATCGTCCAACCCCATAGTAGAATAGTTGATCTATTTACCTAGACGGCTTGTTGTTGTGTGTTCTATGCAAGATAAATAGGCCTCTCAAGATGCATTCAAGTTACATGAGCCATAGGGAGGGAAACCTGCATTCTGACAAGCAGTCAATGCACAACAATTCTTGTAATTGCAAGAAAAACAGCAGTATTAATGGCCTTTGTTAAAAAGAGGGTGATCCCAGCGTTCCATTCCTACTTTATTTATTTTTAAACTGCTAAATATGTACAAACTGCACCATTTTAAACCTGGAGTTTTTAGCAAAGTCATCGTTAAAACCTTACCACAATTCACCATGAGTGCATAGACAAGAGTGAGGCTAAATGTAACACAAGTCAATTGTAGGGTAACTTGGGGTAAAACGCCACTCTACCTTTAAAAAACAACAAATTCTATGGAGTGACTTAAATTGTGATGAGACAGGTGGCATTTGTATTTGAGCAAGAGTTGTGGCAACCAGAGATCACTTAGAACTTCAACCTAATTTCTTCTGTAAGTCACACTGGATAAGAGTGTCTGATAAATGACACATAAGTTTTGGCAACCAGGGAAAGTGTTGACAGAAATATTGTGACATGGTTTCTGGGAGAAGCACAGGCATGGGGCTTGTTACCCCAAGTTAGCCTAACTGGTAGGCCTACATTTTATTCACTGTGTTAATGCATGTTATTTGGGACATAGAATTCATTAATAGATGCTAACTAGTTAAAAGATTAAATTTGGGATCTAGCTAATGATTAGCCCAATAGGTTAAATGCAGATAGGCAACCCCATTCTTCAGCCTATTTATTTATAGCCACTATGCTGCATCAGTTGGGATACAGTTGATAATGCTTACTGCTAATAGCACATCAGATAATATACCATCCATGCAGGCTATGTGGTCCAATATGTTAAAATCATTTAACATCTGATAATAGACCATCCATACAGGTTATATGGTCCAATATGTTAAAATCATTTAACATAATTTTTACCAATATCTTATTGGGCTATTTTATGGAGGTGGAAATTATATTTTAGATGGTATCAGCATCATTTTAATACATTTTGGAGTAGAATGTCTTTTTAAAAAGTCACCAGAACTGAGCTTCTCAATTCTTCTACATAAACATAATCTCGGGGGACCCCGGACATAAATAAAAAATAATCTTAAAATAGCTAGGTGAGACAACCACATATCACAGTCAGATATAGAGGTTAAGAACATTCAATTCAAGCTAAACAATAAATAGATTTTCATACACTAACAGCTACTAATTAAAAACTTATTTTACCCACAAATTAAGGTACCCATAAGCAAACATTTCTGATTAAAAAACAAACATGGAAATAAACACTTAATAAATTCTTAAACAACATTGTCATCTCACCTCTTAGCTTTGGTGTCATGTTCCCCAGAGAGACTCATTTTAGAGGCAGGGCCCTCCTCTTCTCTCTCCCCAGAGAGACTCATTTTAGAGGCAGTGCCCCTCTCCTCTCTCTTCTCAGAGAATAATTTGAGAGTATTGACCCCTAAAACAAAGAGCCAATATATGTATTAAACATTTGTCTATTCTAAAGGTAGACTCAGCACAGCAGATGTCAGACGTTGCTTTCACTCAGAATATCTGTGCATGTGCCAAGGTTTGCTTCACGCCGCTACAACCTGGTTGCTACGGGACAAAAACAGCGGAGAAGTTTATTCTCCAGCTTCAACGCTTTTAGATGTTAAGGAGTCTGACCGTGAGTCTACGTTTAAAACTTCTGTCTCTATGTTTTATTGTTCATCTGATCTCCATGTTACTGTGATACTTTTCAACTATTGAGGAAATGTACGTGCAATCAAATCCATCATTTTTCTTTACAAAAAGTTGCATTGGAACTAAACATTTATTTATTTTTGTTTAACTAGGCAAGTCAGTTAAGAACAAATTCTTATTATAATGACGGCCTACCAAAAGGTAAAAGGCCTCCAGCGGGGATGGGGGCTGGGATTAAAAATACAAATAAATTAAATACAAATATTGGACAAAACACACATCATGACAAGAGAGACAACACAACACTACATAAAGAGAGACCTGAGACAACAACATAGCAAGCAGGAACACATGACAACAACACGGTAGCAACACAACATGGCAGAAGCACAGTGTGCAAACATTATTGGGCACAGACGACAGCACAAAGGGCAAGAAAGGTAAGTGTCCATGATTGAGTCTTTGAATGAAGAGATTGAGATAAAACTGTCCAGTTTGAGTGATTGTTGCAGCTTGTCCTAGTCGCTAGCTGCAGCGAACTGAAAAGACGAGCTACCCATGGATGTTTGTGCTTTGGGGACCTTTAAGAGAATGTTACTAGCAGAACGGGTGTTGTATGTGGAGGATGAGGGGTGCAGTAGATATCTCAGATAGGGGGGAATGAGGACTAAGAGGGTTTTATAAATAAGCATCAACCAGTGGGTCTTGCGACATGTATACAGAGATAACCAGTTTACAGAAGAGAATAGAGTGCGGTGATGTGTCCTATATGGTGCATTGGTGGCAAATCTGATGGCTGAATGGTAAAGCACATCTAGCCGCTCGAGAGCACCCTTATCTGCCGATCTATAAACTATATTTCCATAATCTACCATGGGTAGGATGGTCATCTGAATCAGGGTTCGTTTGGCAGCTGGGGTGAAAGAGGAGCGATTACGATAGAGGAAACCAAATGTAGATTTAACTTTAGCCTGCAGCTTTGATATGTGCTGAAAGAAGGACAGTGTACCATCTAGCCATCTCAAAATGGTCTTAGACCATTCCTCCATACAGAATCCTTCCAGATGGCCAACTATAAGAAGGTAAATGTATAACTGTCCCGCCCTGATCTTAGTTTTCTATGTTTATGTATTATTTTGGTCAGGTCAGGGTGTGACGAGGACAGCACTGAGCTTGTTTGTCCTGTCTAGGGTTTTTTGTATATCTAGGGGTGTTTGTAGTCTAGGTTTATTATAGGTCTATGGTGGCCTGAATTGGTTCCCAATCAGAGACAGCTGTTTGTCGTTGTCTCTGATTGGGGATCCTATTTAGGTTGCTATTTTCCATTTTGGTTTTGTGGGTTATTGTCTATGTGTAGTTGCATGTCAGCACTCGTTATATATATATATATATATATATATATATATATATATATATATATATATATATATATCTTCACGTTTGTTTTGTTAGTGTTCTTTCTTTATTAAAAGAGGAATGTATTCATATCACGCTGCACCTTGGTCTCATCGTTACGACGAACGTGACAATAACTAAACACACAATAAAGAAACAAAGCTCCCTAATTGACGGGAGGCTTGACTGTTAGTCATTTACACACCGGCCTCTTACTACTATCCCAACTTCAACATTCTACCAACATCATACATAAATAATACCTGGTAGGATCCTTACTACTATC
Source organism: Salvelinus fontinalis (assembly GCF_029448725.1). Classification (NCBI taxonomy): domain Eukaryota; kingdom Metazoa; phylum Chordata; class Actinopteri; order Salmoniformes; family Salmonidae; genus Salvelinus; species Salvelinus fontinalis. The sequence continues at coordinate 93,859,735 of NC_074666.1, forward strand.
CCAACTTCAAGATTCTACCAACATCCTACATAAATAATACCTGGTAGGATCCTTACTACTATCCCAACTTCAAGATTCTACCAACATCCTACATAAATAATACCTGGTAGGATCCTTACTACTATCCCAACTTCAAGATTCTACCAACATCCTACATAAATAATACCTGGTAGGATCCTTACTACTATCCCAACTTCAAGATTCTACCAACATCCTACATAAATAATACCTGGTAGGATCCTTACTACTATCCCAACTTCAAAATTCTACCAACATCATACATAAATAATACCTGGTAGGATCCTTACCTTGCAGCTTGAATTCACAACCAGAACATGTCAACTCAGTGAGATTTTCTTTGTGCTGAGAAAGAAACCTTGGGGAAGTTTTATTCACCTCCCCAATGTCAAGTGACTTTGTATAATTTTAGTTACTGATTTATTAAGGATGCCGTCATTTCTGGTCAAATCTGGTGACATTGACCCCATGTAAGCATAATCAGAAAACCAGTTTAACTTGTTTACGGAAAAAGCCATTGGTTTACAATAAAATCGCTGTGTAGCTACCACTTTCCTGCAGTCAAATTACCTAGTGTCCTCATGAGTGGAATGTTAATAAGATTTTTCATAATTTCATAATTAGTTAACATTGTTGTTTAAACGCTGAAAATCTGGGGTTTCTATGTCAAATGGTTTTGATATATTTCCGTCTTCTGTATATAAAGTGAGATATTGGGATACAAACTCAAAATTGAATAAATTTCAACTTTACATCTGACATGGTAGAGGTGTCTTCTTTGTTTAAACCATAACCATGTGTGTGAGGTGTATACTTTTGTTTCAGTAGATTTGTTTAAGACTACCAAGAAACACTCTGTGACCCTGATTTAGCCCACTGCAGTACAAGGTTAATCATTAAAAACAATACCATATGAGCAACTTGCAGTCTCCAGGACCAATGATTCAAGTCTGAGACTCCATCCCAAATGGCACCCTATTCCCTACATAGTGCACTACTTTTGACCAGAGCCCATAGGGCTGTGTAGTGCACTATAGGGATTAGGGTGCCATTTGAGGAGGCACTGAGTGTTATCCAGTCTTCTCTCTCTCTGCCTGTGATGTCACAATGATGCAGTCATGCTTCATTCCAAAAGACACCACAGCACATCCTCTCATGACAGACTCAATAGACTCCTGAACACCACAACACATCCTCTCATGACAGACTCAATAGACTCCTGAACACCACAACACATCCTATCATGACAGACTCAATAGACTCCTGAACACCACAACACATCCTCTCATGGCAGACTCAATAGACTCCTGAACACCACAACACATCCTCTCATGACAGACTCAATAGACTCCTGAACACCACAACACATCCTCTCATAGCAGACTCAATAGACTCCTGAACACCACAACACATCCTCTCATGGCAGACTCAATAGACTCCTGAACACCACAGCACATCCTCTCATGACAGACTCAATAGACTCCTGAACACCACAGCACATCCTCTCATGACAGACTCAATAGACTCCTGAACACCACAGCACATCCTCTCATGACAGACTCAATAGACTCCTGAACACCACAGCACATCCTCTCATGGCAGACTCAATAGACTCCTGAACACCACAACACATCCTATCATGACAGACTCAATAGACTCCTGAACACCACAACACATCCTCTCATGGCAGACTCAATAGACTCCTGAACACCACAGCACATCCTCTCATGACAGACTCAATAGACTCCTGAACACCACAGCACATCCTCTCATGGCAGACTCAATAGACTTCTGAACACCACAACACATCCTCTCATGGCAGACTCAATAGACTCCTGAACACCACAGCACATCCTCTCATGACAGACTCAATAGACTCCTGAACACCACAGCACATCCTCTCATGGCAGACTCAATAGACTTCTGAACACCACAGCACATCCTCTCATGACAGACTCAATAGACTCCTGAACACCACAGCACATCCTCTCATGGCAGACTCAATAGACTTCTGAACACCACAGCACATCCTCTCATGACAGACTCAATAGACTCCTGAACACCACAGCACATCCTCTCATGACAGACTCAATAGACTCCTGAACACCACAGCACATCCTCTCATGGCAGACTCAATAGACTCCTGAACACCACAGCACATCCTCTCATGGCAGACTCAATTGACTCCTGAAAGACGTAGGACATCAGGGTTTCTGCTGGGTTTGTTTTGTTGCCATGAATGTAAGATTGACAAACTAACAAAATGGTGTATTAGTCGCCCTCTAGTGGTAGGTGGTGATAATGTCTCCGTTCTCTCTCTCTCTCTGCTCCACTCTCCGTCTCTCCCGCTACAGTCTCTACACTCCACTCTCTCTCACACACATAGACTCTGACCTGTCCAATGAGCCAAACTGATTAAAGAAATCCCACAGTACCCAAACACACACTCTCTCTCTTTCTCTCTGTCTCTCTCCCTCTCATGATAATGGGAGGGTGAGAGACACCTAAACCTAACCCAACCCAAAACCTAACCCTAGCTTCAACCTAACTCCAAGCAGCAGCACCGTGGTAAGGACTTATGCCAAGTTGTCTGGATGAATAGTGACCTGCATGATTTTTAACAAGCAACTCCACTCTACTACAAAGTTAATCTTCAATGTGATAAAGATAACTTGTACCTTACTTGTTTTTTTAAAACCACTATTCAGACATTGTTTTTCCTTTACCACATTTAAATGTACCCCTTGATTTATGTTGAAACATTTAGTGTTTGTGTGTGCCTCTTTTTGCCATGTTTCCAGCAGAAGGGGATCCAGGTGGGTATCTGAAGTTACATTGAACGTGATTGTTTACAGGTTTGAACCAGGAACCACTAGTGAAGATACCGACACACAGGAGCTTTCGGTGGTTCTATGGTGGTTACGCTATATATGTGTTCTGTATCTCATTATAGACCCATCTGTGGTTGGTTCAGCTAGATATGTATTCTGTACCTCATTATAGACCCATCTGTGGTTGGTTCAGCTAGATATGTATTCTGTACCTCATTATAGACCCATCTGTGGTTGGTTCAGCTAGATTTGTATTCTGTACCTCATTATAGACCCATCTGTGGTTGGTTCAGCTAGATATGTATTCTGTACCTCATTATAGACCCATCTGTGGTTGGTTCAGCTAGATTTGTATTCTGTACCTCATTATAGACCCATCTGTGGTTGGTTCAGCTAGATATGTATTCTGTACCTTATTATAGACCCATCTGTGGTTGGTTCAGCTAGATATGTATTCTGTACCTCATTATAGACCCATCTGTGGTTGGTTCAGCTAGATATGTATTCTGTACCTCATTATAGACCCATCTGTGGTTGGTTCAGCTAGATATGTATTCTGTACCTCATTATAGACCCATCTGTGGTTGGTTCAGCTAGATATGTATTCTGTACCTCAGTATAGACCTATATTTATAGACCTATTTGTGGTTTGTTCAGCTAGATGTGTATTCTGTACCTCTTATATGTCCATCTGTGGTTGGTTCAGCTAGATATGTATTTTGGACTTCTTTATAGACCCATATATGGTTGAGCACACGTACAAGACACAAGTCACTAGCGTTGTTAAAATTATTTAATAACAACACCAACAACCAGGATATACAGTAGAAGAATAGCATATACAAAGCACCCTTTAATAACAACACTTATAACCAGGCTATAAGATACAAAGCACCATTTAATAACAACACTTATAACCAGGATGTACTGTCACGACTTCCACCAAAGGTGGCTCCTCTCCCTGTTCGGGTGGCGCCGCCGACCTACTAGCTACCACCGATCCCTTTTCTTTTGGTTTGGTCTGTCTTGTGTTCACCTGTGTCTAGTTTAGCTAATCGGTGGGGTATTTAATCTCGCACTACCCGCTAGGTTTTGTGTGGGATTGTTTGTGTTACTGTCGTTGGTTTTTCCTAAAAGCTGATATCACAGCTTTATCTCTTTGTTACAGAGGAGAAATTATGAAAAAAACAATGAAATGAGCTCAACAAAGCAACTCACCCCCATTATTTACTGAAGGTGCTCTAATAATGAACTGAGCTAAACAAAGCAACTCACCCACATTATGTACTAACGGTATGTAGAAATGTAATACATATTAACAATCAGACACTATGTACATCTTTCCACTGGAACATGGATCTTCTGTTATTCTCTGTAGTGTACTAACGCATACGTATGTATAATGTAGATCTGGGTTCAAATAGGATTTATTTTATTACAAATGCCTTAGCTGGGCTTGATTGAGCTTGTCTGGCACAATGAAACCAATGGAAGAATCCCAAATGTGCAATCACTCAAAATGTAATCAAATGCGCAAAGTATTTGACGGAAAACAAATACTATTTGAGCCCAGGTCTGGTATGTGGTCCTATTAGTTTCCTGATTCAGATCTGTTCAAACCAACTCTTAGTTTCCTGATTCAGATCTGTTCAAACCAACTCTTAGTTTCCTGATTCAGATCTGTTCAAACCAACTCTTAGTTTCCTGATTCAGTCTTTTCAAACCAACTCTTCTGACTGTCATTGTAATGCCATGTCTATTTAAAGGAGTTGGCTTAAGCACACTCAGATCTGGGACCAGACTAATGTATCCGTGGGTTGGCAGTTAGACTATTTGTCTGGTCTCTGGTCTGTGGTCAACAGAGGACAGGCTCATAATAATGGATGGAATAAAATCAATGGAATGGTATCAAACGTATCAAACACATAGGTACCATACCATTCACTTCATCCAAGCTATTATTATGAGCCGTTAATCCTCCCCTAACCAGCCTCCTCTGGTGATCAGTGGGCACAGCAGGGTTGGGGTCAATTACATTTCTATTCAAAAAGAAAACCTCATTGAGAAGCATTGAAGATACACTTTATGAATTGACTGGAATTCAAATGGAATTGACCCCAACCCTGGGGCACAGTGCTGTGTTCTGCTCCTGCTGCTGGTGGTGTGTGACCTTAGCCTCCCTCCCTCCCTCATTCCCTCTTCCTCAGTACGATGTAGATGAGACCACTGACCAGACACAGAGGGAAGGACACCCAGGCCAGGACGTAGGCAAAGCCGAACGCAGCTTCCCCCTCCCTATCCGGACTCATTACCGTGTAGATTATAGTTCCACACATCACAAACAGACCTGGAGAGAGGGGGAGGAGGAGGAGGGGAAAGAGGAGGAGGCAGGGGAAGAGAGAGGAAGGGAGAGGAAAGGAGAGAGGAAGGGGAGGAAAAGAGAGAGGAAGGGAAGGAGAGAGGAAGGGAAGGAGAGATGAAGGGGGAGGAAAGGAGGGAGGAAGGGAAGGAGAGAGGAAGGGAAGGAGAGAGGAAGGGGGAGGAAAGGAGAGAGGAAGGAAAGGAGAGAGGAAGGAAAGGAGAGAGGAAGGAAAGGAGAGAGGAAGGAAAGGAGAGGAAGGAAAGGAGAGAGAAAGAGGGAGGAAAGGAAAGAGGAAGGCGGAGGAAAGGAGCGAAGAAGGGGAAGGAAAGGAGACAGACGGGAGAGCAGAGAGGGACAGAGAGAGAGTGGGGGAGAAGGGAGGGACGGAGAGAGAGTGGGGGAGAAGGGAGAGAGAGGGAGAGATGGGAGAGCAGTGAGTGACAGAGAGAGAGATGGGAGAGCAGGGAGGGACAGAGAGAGAGGAGAGTAGGGAGGGAGAGAGAGAGAGGAGAGTAGGGAGGGAGAGAGAGAGAGTGGGGAAGAAGAGGGGGACAGAGAGATAGTGGGGGAGAAGGGAGGGACAGAGAGAGTGGGGGAGAAGGAAGGTACAGAGAGGGAGTGGGGGAGAAGGGAGGGACAGAGAGGGAGTGGGGGAGAAGGGAGGGACAGAGAGGGAGTGGGGGAGAAGGGAGAGATGGGAGAGCAGTGAGTGACAGAGAGAGAGAGATGGGAGAGCAGGGAGGGACAGAGAGAGAGGAGAGTAGGGAGGGAGAGAGAGAGAATGGGGAAGAAGAGGGGGACAGAGAGATAGTAGGGGAGAAGGGAGGGACAGAGAGAGTGGGGGAGAAGGGAGGGACGGAGAGGGAGTGGGGGAGAAGGAAGGTACAGAGAGGGAGTGGGGGAGAAGGGAGGGACAGAGAGGGAGTGGGGGAGAAGGGAGGGACAGAGAGGGAGTGGGGGAGAAGGGAGAGATGGGAGAGCAGTGAGTGACAGAGAGAGAGATGGGAGAGCAGGGAGGGACAGAGAGAGAGGAGAGTAGGGAGGGAGAGAGAGAGAATGGGGAAGAAGAGGGGGACAGAGAGATAGTAGGGGAGAAGGAAGGGACAGAGAGAGTGGGGGAGAAGGGAGGTACAGAGAGGGAGTGGGGGAGAAGGGAGGGACAGAGAGAGAGTGGGGGAGAAGGGAGGGACGGAGAGGGAGTGGGGGAGAAGGGAGGGACAGAGCGTGAGTGGGGGAGAAGGGAGGGACAGAGAGTGAGTGGGGGAGAAGGGAGGGACAGAGAGGGAGTGGGAGAGGAGGGAGGGACAGAGAGGGAGTGGGAGAGGAGGGAGGGACAGAGAGAGAGTGACGGAGAAGGGAAAAAGGCATGGTTAGTTTTAGACAGCTGTTGAGGATAATTAATTTCTTCCAAGTTGACACCTCATCTTTAGTGACAGACTTGGTTATGTTCTGTAAATTGGGGAGGGGCTGAATCTGCTAGTTTCCACGCACTAGTTAACACCTGAGCCAGAGAACCGTCCCAGATCCACCCACCTCCGCCCACAGGATCAAATTGAGTTAGCTAGCTAAGATATCTAGCATGAGATTTGGTTGGGTTCCAACTCAGATATTATAACATTGAGACAGTAAACCAATCCTTGTATTAAGGTACCTAACATTGAGGCAGTAAACCAACCCTTGTATTAAGGGACCTAACATTGAGGCAGTAAACCAACCCTTGTATTAAGGGACCTAACATTGAGGCAGTAAACCAACCCTTATATTAAAAACCTCTATTTGATCACCCTCCCGGATCCGGGATCCTCCTCATCAGAATGGCTGACTAGCATAGCCTAGCCTAGCGCCACATGGAATATTATATAATATAATTTCATGAAATCACAAGTCCAATACAGCAAATGAAAGATAAAGATCTTGTGAATCCAGCCAACATGTCCGATTTGTAAAATGTTTTACAGAGAAAACACAACATATATTTATGTTAGCTCACCACAATAGCCCAAATCACAATGCCATTTTTTCACCACAAAGATAGCTTTCACAAAACCCACAAATAGAGATTTAAAAAAATCACTAACCTTTGAACAACTTCATCAGATGACAATCTTATAACATCATGTTATACAATTCATTTATGTTTTGTTCGAAAATGTGCATATTTATAGCTACAAATCCTGGTTTTACATTGTGAACATGTCGCCAAAATGCTCCAAATTGTCCGGAGAAATTTTAGAGAGTCACGTAATCTAACAGATAAACTCATCATAAACTTTGCTGAAAAATACACATTGGGCAAATAAATAAAGATACACTGGTTCTTAATGCAACCGCTGTGTTAGATAAAAAAAAAAAAACTTTAGTAAAAAGCACAGCATGCAATAATCTGAGACAGCGCTCAGCCATTCTCTGCCATGTTGGAGTCAACATATTCCACAAAAATACGAAATAACATCATAAATATTCTCTTACCTTTGATGATCTTTCATCAGAATGCAGTGCAAGGAGTCCTAGTTCCACAATAAATCGTTGTTTTGTTTTAGAATGTCCATTTCTTCTGTCGAATTTGCAACTTTGGCTAGCATGGTGGAGCTCAAGTGTCCATGAAGATTTTACGCATGAACGAAAAATTCAAAGAGTCATAATGATAGTCGAATAAACTGGTCAAACTCAGTTGATAATCCATCTTTAGTATGTTTTTCAGAAATAGATCCAATAACGTCCCAGACGGAGCATTTCTTCGTGTCTACCTAACGCATTGCAGAAATCGATATGGTGCTCCCAGGTGCGCAGCAAAATACTGCCAATATGGCTGACCTGTCACTGCAAAAGCTCTCATTCGGTCCCACATCAGCCTAGACAACTCATTCAACGTTGTACTGCCTGTTGACATCTAGTGGAAGGCGTATGAAGTGCAGTGGCAAAAATCTGATATCAACTTTGGAGGGGACAATTACATTACATTTTCTCAAGAGCAATTCCTGAGGGGGACACCAAAAGTAGTGCTGTAACACATAGCCTACGTTGTAATATGTTAAATGTATATTGAGGAACCATAATCACTACTACTGGATAATTGATAGGTACAGTAGTTAACTGAAGGGTTGTCCCAACTTGTTCAAATGTTTAAATCATTATAATACTACTAATAATAATAGTTATAGCAGTGGTCCTTATCAGTCCAGTATGTATGCAGGTATTTGTACTTACAACCAGCAATACCAAGAAAGGCCAGTAGGTGGCAATGGTACTGTACACTGTATGGGTGCCGTTTTCGTAAATACAATGAACATGGTGTGATCACATCTAAAATAATCTCCATTGAGAACCATCACAAAGTTGGTCTCCACTGGCCTGAGTCTACTACAATAGTTTTACAAGAACAAAAAGATACAAATAAGTACAGTTCTAAAAGCAAAATAACTACTTCAATGAATAATCCAAATAAATCAAACAAAATATCCTTCAGTCAGTGTCTCAACTCTTCAAACAGCAGCTATGGACAGCAGCTAATGGTAGCTAATGGTCACACAAAGTATGCCATTTTAAATAAAATAACATTAAATAAATAATTAGTAAGTGTAGTCATGTACTAAAAACTACTAAACAAAAGAACAAATATCATACTATACACCAGGGGTTCTCAAACAGGGGTCCATGGACCCCTAGGGGTCCCTGGTGTAATTGAAAGGGGTCCGTGAAATCAAAAAGTGTAATGAACGTATTCAGTACCACAAGGTTTCCAGTAACTTTACATATAATATAGAGGGGGTGGAGGTCCCTGAGGACCGCTCAAAACATTGCCTCAAAATATGCAGGGGTTCCAGTACCCCAAAAAAGGTTGAGAACCACTGCTATACACATTACTGAACAAAAGAACTGAACATATGTTTGCGGGTTTCAATGGATCCAACAAATTGCTGGCAGATATTTTCCGTCTTGAGACTGTCCAGCCTGTCTTTATGTACATTACAGACAACTACGCCGTTCAGTCTCTCTTGGCCCATGCTAGCCCGTAGCCAAGTCTTTAACCTGCGGAGTGCACTGAAACTCCTCTCAGCCTCACATGAAGGCACTGGCACCACAGACAAAATTCTGATCAGCACCTCAACTTGGTCAAACAACCCCCGCACCTCCACTGGAAGCCTCCTGAGGACCTCTGCTGCCTCTCCACTGCTGCTACAGGGGTATTTGTTGTGAAAGAGAGGGATCTGCACTGAAAGAGAATCTATGTTCACCTCTGGGTACTGATCTAGAGACTCATCCAACTCCCCCGTGAGAAGCGCTCTTTCCAACTTTTGCAGGACGTTTAGACTGTCCTGGTCAAAACGGTCGCCAAACTGAACCTCCACACCATCCAACACTTTAAAAGATTCTGCCCTATAGGGATCCACTGCTTTGCCAGCAAATCGTCTTGAGTGCGTTTCAATGGATTCAATAGAGTCAATCAATGTTGTTGCTTTCTCATACAGTCAACGGTAGCTTTCGTAATTTCTCTTCCCCTAAGAGATGACCGCACACACTCGACTGCAGCCTGCATACCAGAGACAGTCTGAGTTTTCTTCTGCAGTGAAATGTTTAGACATTCAAGCTCTCCAAGAACAGCAGAGGCAAGTGTGAGGCCCAAAACAGTCTTGCCTTTGCTGAAGTGCTCGAATAAGCCACTGGCAGTTGAAGCTGTCTTGGATGCAGTTTTTGCCATCTCCTCTAGGCTGCTACCCGCTCATACTGCCCTAGCACAGCTCTAATAGCAGTATTCAGCACAGTCCACCTTGTTGGACATATGGGTTTCAGGGTGGTCAGATTTGTATCTTTGGACGTGACAATTGATTCAAACATGCTCTTAAACTTTCCTGACTGGCCATAGAGGACACCTAACTGATGGACCCAAGAGAGGGAATCCCGGATCAGTGGGGGGCTGAGCAGCCACCCTGTGTAATCAGATTTACTGTGTGCTCCACAATGGACATAGAGGGCTAATGGCTGCTGCCTCCTCACAATTGCCTGTGCACCTGTGTATTTTCCTGCCATGTTTGAGGCACCATCGTAACTCTGCCCACGTAAGCCAGACATGGGCAAATTGAGCCTCAACAACACATCAGTTGCCACTTTCGCAACGCCCTCGCCTGTTGTCTCCGACACCCTGTATAGCCCAATAAACTCCTTGTGAGGGACAAGGTCATGGTCAACATAACGCAGACAGACACTCTCCTGTTCAGCACCAGAGACATCTTGAGTACCATCAACAATTACTGAAAATTGTACAAATCGGAAGAGACCTAAGCTCAGCTGCAATGCCTTGAATGACTGTATTGGCCATGATGTTCAGAATTTCATTCCGTGCTTTGGGGCCTTTGTACATTGTGGTACGCTCTGTTAACCACTTCAGTAAAATGGGATCATCCTCTTCTGCCCTAAGTTTCAAAAGCTGGTATAAATTCCCACTGTCATCCGTGTGGCCTCTAAAGGCTTGTCCCTGTCTTACTACATGCCGCACCGAACTAACAATTTTCATCAAGCAATACCTTGCGTCCCCCTTGCTGTTTAACCCACGCGCTGGATAACTGGACACTGATTGGATTTAGCTGGTGTGCTGTTACAGTTAAAGTGGCGGTGGGTTTGGCAGTTTTGATGTGCTGTCAATTTAATGGCTTTTCTCCAGTTCCTAAATCCTGCACTAATGAAGGCAGCATCTGCTCTTTGGCCAAAAGATGGCTGTCTTGAAAACCCTTGGCTCCAGTGAAAACACAACACTCCTTTTTATTGATGGATTATAATGTAGCCAGGGGAAATCGCGAAACCATCTCTCTTGAAACGTCAACACTCTGTTGGCAAGAGTTTGCGGTTCTATAAATTGTGGGTGTGGCTGATAAAGTTTTGAGCCATTACTGAGGTAACTGGACAATGCTGTGCCACTGTCCCCTATATTGGTGCTGCTGGCAACAAGGGTGACACCTGGTCCTGCCGTGGCTGTGACATTGTTCTCTGTAGTCTCTCTCCCTGGCTCTTTCCCCTTCACCACCCTCACTGACTCACAGTCTGTCTCCTAGAAAAGAAATAAGGTGTTTGCCATACTCGTAACTACCGGTACCCAAAACTACACAATTAATCACAACAGCAATACCATTGCCTAAAACAAATCTTAGTTCAGTCATCAGTTTAAGTTGAGAGTGGGGGTATTCATGGCATTTTCCAATTATGTCCCTATTTTACAACAAAAAAAATTGAGAACCTTTCATAATGTTGCCAAACACAGACTCAACAAACTTACCTGAGACTCCCTGTCCCTGCATATCTGTCCCCAACTCTGCTGTCTGTGTGCCATCTGTTGCCTGCTCTGCCTAATGACATCATTGTGAAACATTTCCATTAGCATTTCACTTCTTTCTTATGAACATTTTATCAACTAGTCTTTGAGATATCAGGCTACTGGGGTTCTTACTTTGCGTTTTGGTGTACTGAAAAATACTCTGATGTCCGTCTTTTTTCTGCCATTTTTCTACCTGGCTGGCTGGCTGGCTACACACACACACAATGTGTAGGTTATTTACAGTAGGAGATGGGCTTCTATCATCTTATCTTCTACCATTCGATATGTGCTTCGATCTAAAAGGTAACTAGCAAATGTGAAACGGATTGCAGTGACAAGAGTTGACAGCTGTATGAGTTCACCATTTACACAACATATGCTGCAACCTTTCGTAATTTTAATATAGTTTGTTTCATATTGGCTGGCTTTCAACAATAGCTGAATTTGCAAAGCTAGCGAGCACCAATTCCGTTTCTGTGGTGTTTGCTATAATCTTTGCTACCTGGTTAAATAAAGGTGAAATAAAATTAAAATAAAAAAGTTCACTAGCGACAATTTAGCTTTAGCAACGAGACCATTAAATATATTTAAGACAATGGTAGAAGAGAGTGTAGTTCTGTTCAGTTTGGACATGTTTATCGCTAACCTTATCGCAGGGACTTTGAAGCACTCCAGGGGCATGCTGATCTTGGAATAAACTGACGATAGCAAAGATTCCATCTTTGACGACGCCACATAAATGGAATAGGTACTAGCTAGCATGATGGTTAATATTTACTTTAGTTTGCGTGCTAGCTCCGCAAATTCAGCTAGTGTGTGTGAACCCTGCCAACATAAAAAAATAAAACATTGCTATGGCCGATTGACTTGATAAACCTCACGTCAGTTACGTACATTGAGTGCCTTTCACACAGTAGATACGAACCCTCTTTTACCTTGCCAGCTAAAGTAGTGGATCAAACCATTGTGAGGAAAAGGACGGGGGTCGCAATCTTTTGAAATTTAAAAACGCGCTATTAAGTGTCTATAATCAGCATAAGTGCTTTCATACTGTATTATTAATATGATTGAAATTACATAGTTATGTTAACAGTGATATATTGGGGGGGGGGGATCATATTTTTCCCAGGATGGGGGGGGCGTGTGTCCCCCGTCCCCCCTGGGATTTCCGCTTATGCATGAGATACCCATAGAACTGAATCCTGCTCCATTTCAGCACCATGCCGCGGTCTCAGGTGCTGCCCAGACTCGAAACATTTCAGCACCATGGCCCGGTCCCCTGACGCCTAGAAACGTGTCAGCACTATGCAGCGGACAATAGTGCTGAAATAGTTAAAGCCCCCTAGAACGTCATTGATTTTAAATGATTGTAAGTGCAGGTGGTTATCATTTATTGCATGTCCTAGTTTTGCAGCTTTGGAACCTCAGATTTATAGCTAATGGATTGCAGCGAGTTACGTGTTTGTGCATGGCGATGAATGAGGATGCTTGATAAACCATCAATTAAATGCAACAACGTGCACTTACAAATATTTTCGTTTGGCAGAACTTTGACAAGCTATGATCTGTTTTCTAATGACATTGACAATTCATACAGACATTAGACTTAGGCCTAATTGTGACATCATGTGTGTATGACATCTTTGAAGAATGCCCTGGCTTCAGCCAATCGGAATCGAGTATTCAACAATGCTTTGGCATAATTCAAGGACGTTCATATTCACTTCAGTTGTCTGCCGAATGTTCACTGACGTTTTTTCAAAGGAAGTATTAGTATTACCTCTAAACAGCCTACAACAATAAGCTACACATCATGTCAGACGACAGCAAGGTATGGTTCATTTAGCCTATTTTGAGTTTAGAGGAGAAATTACTAACAATATAGTAGGTCACTACCACAGCAATAGGTCTCACTGGTTTGATCCATGGACTGAAATCTGACCACTATTGCCGTTTTGTTTGAAATAGGAGAGAATCATTTGTTTCATAAAGTCACAACCTAGGACTGATATTGACCTCTCATTTATCCACCAGAACGTGAATTGGGAGGATCATCCGGATGACCAAAATAAAGTTGTGGAGAATATGAAGGATGAAACAGAGACACATGAGACCAACAAGAACAGGACAGGAGGCAAGGTAAGAAATATGCTGTCCTTTACACATCCTCTGCCTACTTAGGCACAGATCTAGGATTAGTTTACTATCACTAAATCCTAACCTTAAAGCATTAGGAGACACTACACTGACCTTAGATCTGCTATGAGACCTATAATCTGTTGTCATGTAGGCTAAACGTAAGTCCAGTGGCCGTGCCAAGAAGACTTCAATGGAGGAGGACAGCAGCATTGGTGCAGGTCCGAGATTACTCAATGTTGGGTGCAGGTTGTGTTCAAATTCATCAGCACTGATCTGAGAAGATAGTATCTATATAGGTGAAAGCAATATAGTGGAGGCCCGCAGAGAGATGTGCTTTTACCTGTCCAGTGCAATCAAATCACTAAAGGTGAAGGAAATTAGGAATAAAGTTCAGATTCAACTTTAGATTTCTCTTTGCGGTTTCCCAGAGTCTTCTCAGACACCCGGGTGTGGTTTCCGGGAAAGGGGATCTATCATTGAGCAGCTGGAGAAGGAGGCTCAGAGGACTCTAATGCCTTCTCTCAAGATTGGGACATGCTGTGCCCCAATCCTCCTCTCTTTCCTGAGGAGTCTAACTGATGAGCAAGTTCCATGTCTTTTTCCAACCTCACATACAACTTATCTGATGTTATAGTCATAGTGCACCTTCTAACCACAAATGGGATTTTAAACACTACACCTAACCCTAACATCACTGTAACCACACCCCTAACTCTTGCTGTAAATCAAGAACAAAATGACTCATATACTTGCTAATAGCTTAATTAAATACACTTTTATTATCCCTAACATGGCTATCTAGTGACTCCACTAACTCAACACCAGTGTGCAGCTAAAATATGTTTCCTTTCTTTTCTTTTCTCTAGCCAATGGAGAGTGATTCAGCATGGCATGAAAAATAACGTAAGTCTCTCCACATAAGGTTCTGGTCAAAAGTTGTGCACTATATATATATAGGGAATGGTGTCATGGAATTGGTTGATTGGCAAAAACATTACTCTGTTTGTTGGTCATAGCTGACATTCGAGCAGCTCTCCATGATGTGTCTGAAGATTGTTAAGGTCGTGACCCAGACAGCCCTCCGCATTCTCCTACCAGCGCTAGCTCGTATCATGGGGGTGAACCTGAGGAGTGGGGCAACCTCCCCAGAATCCCCGTGCTCTCTGACAGGGTCTGAGGATTCCTTAGGCAGTCTGGATGAGAGAGAGAAAAGGCTGCTGATCAGTGAGATGAACTACTGGACTAAGGAGAGGAGGAGGAATGGCAGTGCAGGGTGCCGCCAAAAATCCACTGGCAGAACCTCATCATCATGCTGGTCGCCTAAGAGGTATGTTCACAGCAATATTTGAACTTAATAATTTCAAGACCTGACCCATACTTATCATAAATTATTAACTTGGAATTCATACCTTGTAGTTTTAAGTTCTGGTCAGAAATGTTGCCCGTCAGGGGGCGGGTCGAGGTGAAAGTAATTTTTAACTGGGTAAGCCATAAAGTAATCTATGAATAAATAGATCAGGTACATGCCTTTCAGAATTAGTCATATTCTGATGTCGTATAAACATACAAATCTGGCAAAAAAATTGTGTCAGTTGGCTTTAGGCTTCTAGAACTACGATGGTATGAGAAGTAAACCATCATTGCTCTAATTTGGTTTTCAGGCTCACTAATGACCCAGATAAGATACCAGTTGGTCACATTTGCATGGCATAAGTGGTGATTGTGTGTTTATCTTCAAGGTCCCAGACCTCATTGCAGAGCTTGCCTGCAACTAGAGGCTCCCCTCATGGAGGAGCCTCTGAAGGCTCTTTTTGGGGTAACGGAAGAGAGCCTCCTGATATCCCTGGTTGAGGGTCACTCCAACCCAACCTCCTCCAGCTCCTCCGAGTTGAGCTGTGCTATCGTGGGGGAGGTAGTACACCAGCTTAACTCTGGCCTCTCAGTGGCCATTCAGGCCAGCTCGGGGAGTTGCCCCCCTATGGTCAGTCAGGACATAGCAGCAGGCAAGGAGGTCATTCGGGTAGCCTCGGTGCAGATCCTGGCCGAGCTACAGAGCAAAACGTCTGAGCTAGAGTGGGTAGGGTTTATCGAGCCCCTCATGGACCCTGTGACCGATGATGTGCTGGATGCCATTGTCGGCACAATGGACAAAATGGCACAGAACTTCAACATCCTCTTGGATCTGGCCAAGAAGATGACAATCTTGGGGTCTAAATTTCTGACCAATATTCCATGTGAGCTTGATGTTGAGTGTCCATCTGGGAAAGAAGGAACCACTCACTTTCTCAAAGAGACTGGATCCTCTACCAGTGTGGTGGCCAGAAAGCTTCAGACCCTCTCTAGCCCCGACTTTCAATCTAAAGCCCTCAAGGCGGTGAGCACCATCCTTACAAGGAAAGTCAGCAGCTCTTCTGGCATGGCTCCTTCCTCTAGGCCTTCTAGTGCTGCTCCTAGCCTTACTGAAGCACCCCTGAATACCAGCTCTACAGCCCTGACATCTGTAACCTCCACTGCCACAGTGATTGTTAAGGCATTTGTGGGAGGCATGGCAACGACAGCATCATTTGAAGGCACATGTGAAGCAGTTGATTGGCCAGTTCCTGTAAATGACCACAAAACAGGGTCTTCACAGAAGATAACCTTCTCTCCAGCCCGCACACTCTACGGCCTTATACGAGCAAAGCTGAGGGACCTTTTAACTCTATCCGCTCGAGAAGAAGGTGTGGCTAAGGACGCTTCTCTTCAGGAGTCGTCAGACACCCTGGAAAAGGCAACTGTTTCAACTGTTGAGGTCCAGTTACCCAGCACCAAACTTAGTAGAGTTCATAGTGAGAGCCAACCAATATCAGCTCTCTGTCTCTCCAATCTGGATACCAGTACTCAAGAAGTTCTTAGCAGTGTTTTTTCCATCTACAAGTCAGAGTTATCAAAAGTGGAGAGTAAATCCTTGGACGTTGTCAGTTCATCTGATGAGTCCCTAGAGGCTTGTTGGATTGTTGATGGTGTCCTATCAGAGCTTGATGACTATACTATTTCCCAGTCACCCTCACACAATGAAGACTTGAGTGTGAGTACTCAATGTTCTCAACTGAGCTCAGAAGAGAGTGTCAGAATCACACAGTCCTCTACTAGTCTGATTCAGAGCATTAAGAAGCTCTCTAGCAATGACTTTCAGACTCAGGCAGAAGAGGCAGTGAGTAAAGTGCTGATGAGATCCAGTCATTCCTTTATCACACAGATCAGCCATACTGGTCTTCAGAAAAGTCCGCAGGCTGGCTTATCATCTAGCTCGCCATCAGAGATTGCCTCCATGTCCTCTCAAAATACAGCCTCTGGATTAGTGGAAACCTTCGTCAAAGGAATGGCGACTATTTTCCAGAAAAATGAGTCCACTGGCACTGTGCTACTGGAAAGAAGTGGGAAAGTTTCGCAGTGCTCCCACGGGGGCTCCCAACTGGATGATACTGAATTGAGTGTTAAAATATCAGAGGAGAAGCTTTGGTCAACAGCTAAGACCATCTGCGTCAGTATGAAGAACACACTTAAGGATTTCTTCACAGGGCTGAAGCCATCCGGATCCGAAAGGACAGAAAATGCTTCTTCCAAAGAGACCCTTGGGGAAATTCTGGTTGCTATCCAGAGTGAAATCTCAAACTTAGGGCGAATGAAGGATTCCAGGGAGCTCCTTCAGATCAACGATATGGTAGGAACTGTGCTGAAGGAGGTTGAGAAAAGTGAGGATGACAGTGAAGAAGTCTGCCAAGACATCCCTAGAAGCTGTTCAGCTTTGTCCACTTCTTTAAAGGGTCGTAGTTCCTTGTCCAGCTCTTCAAAGGGTCCTAGGTCAAAGTGTGAGTTAGAGACCAACCTCCCTGGCACTCCCATCCCTGACGAAGTGCCCTTTGATCTGACCTGCCCCATAGTCAGGAGCTCCTGCATCGACATCAGGGACTCTAAAATGCCAGAGATTTCTACAAAATACCCAAAGACAAAGATGATGGCACACACAGATGAACCCCTGCATCGTAACAGTCCAATGACTGACAGCAGCCGACCACCGAGTGCTAAAGCCTCTTTTCGATCATCCACTCCGTCTTTCACCAGCAAGGGAACCTCTTTGGTACCAAAGGGAGATGGGATTGACATTGAAGAGAAGGAGGTGTGCATCCCCAGCAGCTCTGGCCATCTGAGGGAGCTCTTAATCACCCCGGACATCAGCAGTGCCACTGCATACCTACTGCAGTACTTGATGGACTCCAGCAATTCCCAGAACCTGCACATCCACAGGGTGTTCAGAGGTGTACATAAAAACCTCATGGAGGAGTTTGGCTCTTATAACACCCTGCAAGCAGCTATTTCCTCCCAGGACCCTGCATTTGACAGAGTCCTGGTAAAGTCCTTGACCCAGCAGCTGGTACAGGGATGCAAGGAGGCGTCAAGACCAGCTTCTGCTGCAACAAACCCATCAGACCAGGCTGAGACAGAGAGGGGGGCTGAGCAGAAAGCAAGAAGGAGCTTCCTTTGCTTTTCAATGACCAAACTCAGGATCAACTTCAAGGTATAGCAGGGAGTTAGCATTTTGTTTTTGTTCCAGTTAGGTGCTGATGTTATTGATGTGGCTATGATAAGACAAATACATGTGATAAATATGTTTTATTCATCACTAAATTGTTGCCTTGGATTCAGAAGTGTTCCATTTATTTATTTATTCTCTGTACCATTTTCTTTACCTTTCTCCTGTTAGCGTTCCAAGAGAGGAAACAAAAAGGACTGCCATTCAGTCCAGGAACAGACTGAGATTCCCTCTACTGATGGACATTGCATAGGTAAGGATGTTTTAGAGCTATGCTATAGCTTGTAGTTTTGCTTAGGTGTGTGTTAGAAACATAGAGTATGCCTACCAAACTCATAGCACTGTTATTTTTCAACGTTATTATACTGTATTTCTGTCTCTCTCGCTCAATTTCTCTTTCTCTCTTACCCCATCCATTTCTCTTGTGTTTCTAGCTCCAGTTGGAGAGGTTTCTCCCTCCATATCTCAGCCTATCAAAAAACGATCCTTGATTGTCAGGGTCTTTTCAGCAATGATGAAGCCATTCAGGCGCTTCACCAAGAAGAACCTGTAACCTGTTACGCTGCATGAACAACTACTTTTGTAACAGCAAGACTTTTGACAAGAGGAATTTCTGCATGTTTACCCTTTCAAAGTCTATTTGATCAAATAAATGCAAATTATTTTACAAGAGTTTCAAGTGTTTTGGATGATTGGTAGCACTGAAGCAGCTTTTCTCAGAGAAATGTGCTAGTTCCCCCTTGGTTACACATTTATTGTGCAGTTTTTGAGTTGGCAGGACTTGGGGTGGCAAGTAGCCTTGTGGTTAGAGCGTTGGGCCAGTAACCGAAAGGTTGCTAGATCAAATCCCTGAGCTGACAAGGTAAAAATCTGTCATTCTGCCCCTGAACAAGTCAGTTAACCTGCTGTCATTGTAAATAAGAATTTGTTCTTAACTGACTTGTCTCGTAAAATATAATAACCAGAGCTTGTCTCTAATACAATAGTTGCTGCATAGACCGTCAGATAACCAGATGTTCTCTATTCATTTAGTTAGATTGATAAGAGCTTATTAGCAGCAAGGGGAAAACACATAGAGGAGAATTAGCTATCTGCAGCTAGATCAACCCTCTGAGATGTTATCTGTATGTTGAATATATAAGGTCCAGCAGTTGACAGTGTATGTCAGAGCAAAAATCAAGCCATGAGGTCGAAGGAATTGTCCGTAGAGACATGATTGTGTCAAGGCACAGATCTGGTGAAGGGTACCAAAACATTTCTGCTATATTGAAGGTCCCCAAGAACACAGTGGCCTCCATCATTCTTAAACGGAAGAAGTTTGGAACCACCAAGACTCTTCCTAGAGCTGGCCGCCTGGCCAAACTGAGCAATCGGGGTAGAAGGGCTTTGGTCAATTCAAAAATGCTCTATTCTGAGAACTACTTTTAATCACAGAGTGGAAAACATAGAACCATACTGTGTGAATCACAATTATGGGTGTATTCTGGAATAAGACAAACCTATAAATAGAGTTGGAGTCTGAGTGTGTGTGCACACAGCCACCTCTTTAACCACTCTTCAAAATATTTGGCAGCCTTTGAGATGGAGAGGCAGGAGAATGAGTGACAGAACAAGAGTCTAATAAAAGCATGGCTTCTCTCCCACTCCTGCTCACAGCAGCAGTGCAGTGGAGTAGCTTCAACAGCCATAGGCCCAGGGATTTCACATCACATTCCATGATGCAATGCAGAATACGGCTTCACACAGAACAATCACCAAACCCATAAGATAACACTTCACACAGCACAGCCAAACATCATGTATCACCTGAAGAGGCATGTGTGTTCTCCGGACGTGATACCTTGTCACAGACCTGCTGTTTCGATCTTCGCTCTCTCTCCCTCTCTCTCTCTACCAGACCTGCTGTCTCGACCTCTGAATGTTCGGCTATGAAAAGCCAACTGACATTTACTCCCGAGGTGCTGACCTGTTGCACCCTCTATAACCACATTATTTTTTGACCCTGCTGGTCATCTATGAAGAACTTTGAACTACAGTACTTGAAGAACAATCTGACCTTAATGGCCATGTACGCTTATAATCTCCACCGGCACAGCCAGAAGAGGACTAGCCACCCCTCAGAGCCTGGTTCTTCTCTAGGTTTCTTCCTAGGTTCCGGCTTTTCTAGGGAGTTTTTCATAGCCACCGTGCTTCTAAATCTGCATGATGATGATGAGCAAGCTTGACAGTTTTCTAAAGAAAGATAATCTATCTGAAGAAGAGGAGTCTGTGTTCAGGTCTTTACAACTAGAATTAGAACAGACTTACACGGATCTGGCAAAGGGCGCCTTTGTAAGGTCAGGAGCAAAATGGATTGAAGAGGGGGATAGAAACACTAGTTACTTTTTTGCACTTGAAAAGAGAAACTAGAAAAAGAAAATCTATAACTGCACTCAAAATTAACAATGTTTTATGCAAAGATCCCATTACAATATCATCATTTGTCAATTCCTTTTATGAAAACCTTTACAGCGCTCAATTTCAGGAAGATGGTTGTGAAAGTTACATTTGCCACATTCAGAATTGTGTCCCGGTAATTGAGGATGATTTCCACTCAGTTTGCGATTCACCTGTGTCAATTGGAGAAATTAGAGAGGCTCTGAATTCAATGAAAACAGGGAAATCACCTGGCCCCGACGGCCTGTCAGTTGAATTCTATAGACAGTTTTGGGAGTTGCTAGAAGACCCGATTTTCAATGTTTCAAGATTGCATTAAAAATGGGGAAATGGTCTCCACTATGAAACAGGGCCTTCTCTCATTGACAATTGGAGACCAATTACTTTATTAAATGTTGATTACAAATTGATTGCTCTGGTTTATGCCAAAAGATTAAAGAAAGGAATAGATACCATTATAAATGAGACTCAAACAGGATTTATGAAGGGCCGTCACATAAGCTCTAACATTAGTTTAGTCTTGGACCTTATAGATTATTCAGATGCAATTGACTCAGATGCGGTTGTCCTATTTCTGGACTTCTGTAAAGCCTTTGACACAATTGAACATGAATTTCTCTTTAGGTCTCTTAAACTTTTTGGATTTGGGGAACATTTTATTAAAGTAATTTGCATGTTTTACAAAGATATAAATAGTTCTGTGCTACTAAACCTTAATACTTCCAAAAGATTTAGTATCAACAGAAGTGTACGACAGGGATGCCCAATTTCGCCATTTTTATTCATTTTGGTTGTGGAACTTCTATCTCTAGATATTCTGAATGATGCAAATTTGTATGGCTTAACCATTTTTAACAAAGAAATCAAAATTTCCCAACTGGCTGATGATACTACTCTTTTCTTAAGAGACAAAGACCAGGTCGCACATGCCCTTAATGCTATAACTGCATTTTCTATTGCATCAGGATTAATGCTGAATGTTTCTAAATGTGAAATCTTATGTTTATTTGACTCTGATGATAAAGAAATTAAAAATATTCCTGTAAAGGACTGTGTTAAATATTTAGGAATAAATCTGTCAAAAAACCACTTAGTCAGACAACATTTGAATTTCTCTTCTAAAATTAAGAGAACTATAAATATATTTAATAATTGGCTACAAAGAGATCTGTCAGGACTTCAAAAGTGGTGAGTGAAGGAGTCAGGCGCAGAGAGCAGGGTAGTTCCAAAAGACGTGGATTTTTAATATTCCAAATAATCAGAGAGACGGTCACGCCACACACACAAGGGCGCGTAAAGTCCCAGTCCAACAAACAGGACGAAACTGAGCAGGAACAGACACCACAAGAATGAACGAACACCACAAACAGAAAAACAAGCCCGCACAAAAGCCGGCGGGCCAACTGGGTTTAAATAGCCCACAACCAAACCTAAACACCAAACAGGTGCAACAAATCAGACACAACTAAATGAAACAGAAAAGGGGATCGGTGGCAGCTAGTAGGCCGGCGACGACGACCGCCGCCCGAACAGGAAGAGGCACCATCTTCGGCGGGATTCGTGACAAGATCTTTCTATACTTGGGAGAGTACTTCTGTCCAAGCCAGAGGGACTGTCTCGTTTTGTGTACCCCTCATTATCGTTATGTGTAAATCCAGCTACTTGTAAAGAGATCAATAAGACCTTTCTTGACTTCATCTGGAAAAATAAGTCTCACAAACTAAAAAAATATGTCCTTTCTAACAAAAGAGCTGAAGGCAGTCGAGAAGTGTTGGATTTTGTTGACATAAATAACACTTTCAAGATAAACTGGTTGAAAATGTTTTGCTCGATACTGATTCAATATGGTATTTCATTCCAAATAATGTGTTTAATAAATTGGGAGGTCTTCAATTTTTACTGAAATGTAATTATATTCCTGAAAGATTACCTGCTAAATTGGCTAGGTTTCACCAACAAGATTTACTGGCCTGGAAAATATGTTTCCTGCACAATTTTTCCCCTCATAAAGCTCTTTTGTGGAATAATTCAGACATAACTGTAAGGAATAAGTCATTGTTCTACCCCAGCTGGCATGAGAGGAATATTAACTTTGTTCTTGATATTTTCGACAACAAGGGTAATATTCTCACATATGAACAATTTATAACATTGAAAGAGTTTCCAATACCTTTCAGAGAGTTTATTTATGTATTCAAAGCCGTTCCCAGTGGTCTAACTACACTTATGAAAAGTCATCTTAATTTTGGGAATGGTCACAAAGTTTATCCAGAACTCAGATTGGAAGGCGTGGGCTTACTTGAGAGATCTTGTTGTAATAAATATATAAGACAAATTCTTCATTCACAAAACCAACTTACACCGAGAGGAAAGTTTTTCTGGAACATGCTTATTCCTGACATTGTCTGGAAAAATGCATGGTTAAGGCCTTACAAATACTGTATACCAAACAAAGTTAAGGAAGTGCACTTCAAAATCTTACATAAGATATATCCATGTAATTCTATGATTTCCAAATTTGTGGCTAAAGGTGAGAATGTGTCTCACTTGTTCTTTGAATGTAAATTTGTGTCAGAATTTTGTGAAAACCTTGCAAAGTACTTATTTACCATTATGAACACTGCCTATATTTTTAACATAAAATATATTATATGTTACTATTGCAATGATAACAAAACCACTGAAATGATTGTTATTTTTTTAAATTCTTGTTGCCAAATACTTTATACCAGGGGCGAAAATCTGATATCAACTTTGGAGGGGACAATTACATGACATTTTCTCAAGAGCAATTCCTGAGGGGGACACCAAAAGTAGTGCTGTAACACATAGCCTACGTTGTAATATGTTAAATGTATATTGTGGAACCATAATCACTACTACTGGATAATTGATAGGTACAGTAGTTAACTGAAGGGTTGTCCCAACTTGTTCAAATGTTTAAATCATTATAATACTACTAATAATAATAGTTATAGCAGTGTTCCTTATCAGTCCAGTATGTATGCAGGTATTTGTACTTACAACCAGCAATACCAAGAAAGGCCAGTAGGTGGCAATGGTACTGTACACTGTATGGGTGCAGTTTTCGTAAATACAATGAACATGGTGTGATCTCGTCTAAAATAATCTCCATTGAGAACCATCACAAAGTTGGTCTACACTGGCCTGAGTCTACTACAATAGTTTTACAAGAACAAAAAGATACAAATAAGTACAGTTCTAAAAGCAAAATAACTACTTCAATGAATAACCCAAATAAATCAAACAAAATATCCTTCAGTCAGTGTCTCAACTCTTCAAACAGCAGCTATGGACAAGTATGTCACACAAAGTATGCAATTTTAAATAAAATAACATTAAATAAATAATTAGTAAGTGTAGTCATGTACTAAAAACTGAAAACTACTAAACAAAAGAACAAATATCATACTATACACCAGGGGTTCTCAAACAGGGGTCCATGGACCCCTAGGGGTCCCTGGTGTAATTGAAAGGGGTCCGTGAAATCAAAAAGTGTAATGAACGTATTCAGTACCACAAGGTTTCCAGTAACTTTACATATAATATAGAGGGGGTGGAGGTCCCTGAGGACCGCTCAAAACCTTGCCTGCCTTGCCTCAAAATATGCAGGGGTTCCAGTACCCCAAAAAAGGTTGAGAACCACTGCTATACACATTACTGAACAAAAGAACTGAACATATGTTTGCGGGTTTCAATGGATCCAACAAATTGCTGGCAGATATTTTCCCTCTTGAGACTGTCCAGCCTGTCTTTATGTACATTACAGACAACTACGCCGTTCAGTCTCTCTTGGCCCATGCTAGCCCGTAGCCAAGTCTTTAACCTGCGGAGTGCACTGAAACTCCTCTCAGCCTCACATGAAGACACTGGCACCACAGACAAAATTCTGATCAGCACCTCAACTTGGTCGAACAACCCCCGCCACTCCACTGGAAGCCTCCTGAGGACCTCTGCTGCCTCTCCACTGCTGCTACAGGGGTATTTGTTGTGAAAGAGAGGGATCTGCACTGAAAGAGAATCTATGTTCACCTCTGGGTACTGATCTAGAGAATCATCCAACTCCCCCGTGAGAAGCGCTCTTTCCAACTTTTGCAGGACGTTTAGACTGTCCTGGTCAAAACGGTCGCCAAACTGAACCTCCACACCATCCAATACTTAAAAAAATTCTGCCCTATAGTGATCCACTGCTTTGTCAGGAAATCGTCTTGAGTGCGTCTCAATGGATTCAATAGAGTCAATCAATGTTGTTGCTTTCTCATACAGTCAACGGTAGCTTTCGTCATTTCTCTTCCCCTAAGAGATGACCGCACACACTCGACTGCAGCCTGCATACCAGAGACAGTCTGAGTTTTCTTCTGCAGTGAAATGTTTAGACATTCAAGCTCTCCAAGAACAGCAGAGGCAAGTGTGAGGCCCAACACAGTCTTGCCTTTGCTGAAGTGCTCGAATAAGCCACTGGCAGTTGAAGCTGTCTTGGATGCAGATTTTGCCATCTCCTCTAGGCTGCTTAGTACCCGCTCATACTGCCCTAGCACAGCTCTAATAGCAGTATTCAGCACAGTCCACCTTGTTGGACATATGGGTTTCAGGGTGTTCAGATTTGTATCTTTGGATGTGACAATTGATTCAAACATGCTCTTAAACTTTCCTGACTGGCCATAGAGGACACCTAACTGATGGACACAAGAAAGGGAATCCCGGATCAGTGGGGGGCTGAGCAGCCAGCCTGTGTAATCAGATTTACTGTGTGCTCAACAATGTACATAGAGGGCTAATGGCTGCTGCCTCCTCACAATTGCCTGTGCACCTGTGTATTTTCCTGCCATGTTTGAGGCACCATCGTAACTCTGCCCACGTAAGCCAGACATGGGCAAATTGAGCCTCAACAACACATCAGTTGCCACTTTCGCAATGCCCTCGCCTGTTGTCTCCGACACCCTGTATAGCCCAATAAACTCCTTGTGAGGGACAAGGTCATGGTCAACATAACGCAGACAGACACTCTCCTGTTCAGCACCAGAGACATCTTGAGTACCATCAACAATTATTGAAAATTGTACAATCGGAAGAGACCTAATCTCAGCTGCAATGGCTCGAATGACTGTATTGGCCATGATGTTCAGAATTTCATTCCGTGCTTTGGGGCCTTTGTACATTGTGGTACGCTCTGTTAACCACTTCAGTAAAATGGGATCATCCTCTTCTGCCCTAAGTTTCAAAAGCTGGTATAAATTCCCACTGTCATCCGTGTGGCCTCTAAAGGCTTGTCCCTGTCTTACTACATGCCGCACCGAACTAACAATTTTCATCAAGCAATGCCTTGCGTCCTGCTGCTGTTTACCCCACGCGCTGGATAACTGGACACTGATTGGATTTAGCTGGTGTGCTGTTACAGTTACAAAGTGGCGGTGGGTTTGGCAGTTTTGATGTGCTGTGAATTTTTCAATGGCTTTTCTCCAGTTCCTAAATCCTGCACTAATGAAGGCAGCATCTGCTCTTTGGCCAAAAGATGTCTGTCTTGAAAACCCTTGGCTCCAGTGAAAACACAACACTCCTTTTATTGATGGATTATAATGTAGCCAGGGGAAATCGCGAAACCATCTCTCTTGAAACGTCAACACTCTGTTGGCAAGAGTTTGCGGTTCTATAAATTGTGGGTGTGGCTGATATAGTTTTGTGCCATCACTGAGGTAACTGGACAATGCTGTGCCACTGTCCCCTATACTGGTGCTGCTGGCAACAAGGGTGACACCTGGTCCTGCCGTGGCTGTGACATTGTTCTCTGAAGTCTCTCTCCCTGGCTCTTTCCCTTTCACCACCCTCAATGACTCACAGTCTGTCTCCTAGAAAAGAAATAAGGTGTTTGCTGTACTCGTAACTACCGGGACCCAAAACAACACAATTAATCACAACAGCAATACCATTGCCTTAAACAAATCTTAGTTCAGTCACCAGTTTAAGTTGAGAGTCGGGGTATCCATGACATTTTCCAATTATGTCCCTATTTACAAAAAAATGATTTGAGAACCTTTCATAATGTTGCCAAACAAAGACTCAACAAACTTACCTGAGACTCCCTGTCTCTGCCAGTCTGTCCCTGCATATCTGTCCCCAACTCTGCTGTCTGTGTGCCATCTGTTGCCTGCTCTGCCTAATGACATCATTGTGAAACATTTCCATTAGCATTTCACTTCTTTCTTATGAACATTTTATCAACTAGTCTTTGAGATATTAGGCTACTAGGGTTCTTACTTTGCGTTTTGGTGTACTGAAAAATACTCTGATGTCCGTCTTTTTTCTGCCATTTGTCTACCTGGCTGGCTGGCTACACACACACAGTGTGTAGGTTATTTACAGTAGGAGATGGGCTTCTATCATCTTATCTTCTATCATTCTATATGTGCTTCGATCTAAAAGGTAACTAGCAAATGTTTAACGGATTGCAGTGACAAGAGTTGACAGCTGTATGAGTTCACCATTTACACAACATATGCTGCAACCTTTCATAATTTTAATATAGTTTGTTTCATATTGGCTGGCTTCCAACAATTGCTGAATTTGCAAAGCTAGCGAGCACCAATTCCGTTACTGTGGTGTTTGCTATAATCTTTGCTACCTGGTTAAATAAAGGTGAAATAAAATAAAAAAGTTCACTAGCGACAATTTAGCTTTTGCAACGAGACCATTAAATATATTTAAGACAATGGTAGAAGAGAGTGTAGTTCTGTTCAGTTTGGACTTGTTTATCGCTAACCTTATCACAGGGACTTTGAAGCACTCCAGCTGCATGCTGATCTTGGAATAAACTGACGATAGCAAAGATTCCATCTTTGACGACGCCACATAAATGGAATAGGTACTAGCTAGCTTGATGATTAACGTTTGCTTTAGTTTGCGTGCTAGCTCTGCAAATTCAGCTAGTGTGTGTGTGTGTGTGTGTGTGTGAACCCTGCCAACATAAAAAAAACATTGCTATGGCCGATTGACTAGATAAACCTCACGTCAGTTACGTGCATTGAGTGCCTTTCACACAGTAGATACGAACTATCTTTTACCTTGCAAGCTGAGGAACTGGCAGTGGATCAAACCATTGTGAGGAAAATGGCGGGGGTCGCAATCTTTTGAAACTTAAAAACGCGCTATTAAGTGTCTATAATCAGCATAAGTGCTTTCATTGCGTATTATTAATATTATTGAAATTACATAGTTATGTTAACAGTGATATATTGGGGGGACAAATCATATTTTTCCCAGGATGGGGGGTCGTGTGTCCCCCGTCCCCCCTGGGATTTCCGCCTATGCATGAGATGCCCATAGAACTGAGCCCTGCTTTCATTTCAGCACATTGCCGCGGTCTCAGGTGCTGCCCAGACTCGAAACATTTCAGCACCATGGCCCGGTCCCCTGACGCCTAGAAACGTGTCAGCACTATGCAGCGGACAATAGTGCTGAAATAGTTAAAGCCCCCTAGAACGTCATTGATTTTAAATTATTGTGCAAGTGGTTATAATTTATTGCATGTCTTAGTTTTGCAGCTTTGCAACCTCAGAATGATAGCTAATGGATTGCAGCGAGTTACGTGTCTGTGCATGGTGATGAATGAGGATGCTTGATAAACCATGAATTAAATGCAACAACGTGCACTTACAAATATTTTCGTTTGGCAGAACTTTGACAAGCTATGATCTGTTTTCTAATGACATTGACAATTCCTATAGACATTAGACTTAGGCCTAATTGTGACATCATGTGTGTATGACATCTTTGAAGAATGCCCTGGCTTCAGCCAATCGGAATCGAGTATTCAACAATGCTTTGGCATAATTCAAGGACGTTCATATTCACTTCAGTTGTCTGCCGATGGTTCACTGACGTTTTTTCAAAGGAAGTATTAGTATTACCTCTAAACAGCCAACAACAATAAGCTACACATCATGTCAGACGACAGCAAGGTATGGTTCATTTAGCCTATTTTGAGTTTAGAGGAGAAATTACTAACAATATAGTAGGTCACTACCACAGCAATAGGTGTCACTGGTTTGATCCATGGACTGAAATCTGACCACTATTGCCGTTTTGTTTGAAATAGGAGAGAATCATTTGTTTCATAAAGTCACAACCTAGGACTGATATTGACCTCTCATTTATCCACCAGAACGTGAAATGTGAGGATCACCCGGATGACCAAAATAAAGTTGTGGAGAATATGAAGGATGAAACAGAGACACATGAGACCAACAAGAACAGGACAGGAGGCAAGGTAAGAAATATGCTGTCCTTTACACATCCTCTGCCTACTTAGGCACAGATCTAGGATTAGTTTACTATCACTAAATCCTAAACCTAAAGCATTCGGAGACACTACACTGACCTTAGATCTGCTATGAGACCTATAATCTGTTGTCATGTAGGCTAAACGTAAGTCCAGTGGCCGTGCCAAGAAGACTTCCGTGGAGGAGGACAGCAGCATTGGTGCAGGTCCGAGATTACTTAATGTTGGGTGCAGGTTGTGTTCAAATTCATCAGCACTGATCTGAGAAGATAGTATCTATATAGGTGAAAGCAATATAGTGGAGGCCCGCAGAGAGATGTGCTTTTACCTGTCCAGTGCAATCAAATCACTAAAGGTGAAGGAAATTAGGAATAAAGTTCAGATTCAACTTTAGATTTCTCTTTGCGGTTTCCCAGAGTCTTCTCAGACACCCGGGTGTGGTTTCCGGGAAAGGGGATCTATCATTGAGCAGCTGGAGAAGGAGGCTCAGAGGACTCTAATGCCTTCTCTCAAGATTGGGACATGCTGTGCCCCAATCCTCCTCTCTTTCCTGAGGAGTCTAACTGATGAGCAAGTTCCATGTCTTTTTCCAACCTCACATACAACTTATCTGAATTTGTAGTCATAGTGCACCTTCTAACCACAAATGGGATTTTAAACACTACACCTAACCCTAACATCACTGTAACCACACCCCTAACTCTTGCTGTAAATCAAGAACAAAATGACTCATATACTTGCTAATAGCTTAATTAAATACACTTTTATTATCCCTAACATGGCTATCTAGTGACTCCACTAACTCAACACCAGTGTGCAGCTAAAATATGTTTCCTTTCTTTTCTCTAGCCAATGGAGAGTGATTCAGCATGGCATGAAAAATAACGTAAGTCTCTCCACATAAGGTTCTGGTCAAAAGTTGTGCACTATATATATATATATATAGGGAATGGTGTCATGGAATTGGTTGATTGGCAAAAACATTACTCTGTTTGTTGGTCATAGCTGACATTCGAGCAGCTCTCCATGCTGTGTCTGAAGATTGTTAAGGTCGTGACCCAGACAGCCCTCCGCATTCTCCTACCAGCGCTAGCTCGTATCATGGGGGTGAACCTGAGGAGTGGGGCAACCTCCCCAGAATCCCAGTGCTCTCTGACAGGGTCTGAGGATTCCTTAGGCAGTCTGGATGAGAGAGAGAAAAGGCTGCTGATCAGTGAGATGAACTACTGGACTAAGGAGAGGAGGAGGAATGGCAGTGCAGGGTTCCGCCAAAAATCCACTCGCAGAACCTCATCATCATGCTGGTCGCCTAAGAGGTATGTTCACAGCAATATTTGAACTTAATAATTTCAAGACCTAACCCATACTTATCATAAATTATTAACTTGGAATTCATACCTTGTAGTTTTAAGTTCTGGTCAGAAATGTTGCCCCTGAGGGGGTGGGTCCAGGTGAAAGTAATTTGTAACTGGGTAAGCCATAAAGTAATCTATGAATAAATAGATCAGGTACATGCCTTTCAGAATTATTCATATTCTGATGTCGTATAAACATAAAAGTCAGGCAAAAAATTGTGTCAGTTGTCTTTAGGCTTCTAGAACTACGATGGTATGAGAAGTAAACCATCATTGCTCTAATTTGGTTTTCAGGCTCACTAATGACCCAGATAAGATACCAGTTGGTCACATTTGCATGGCATAAGTGGTGATTGTGTGTTTATCTTCAAGGTCACAGACCTCATTGCAGAGCTTGCCTGCAACTAGAGAGGCTCCCCTCATGGAGGAGCCTCTGAAGGCTCTTTTTGGGGTAACGGAAGAGAGCCTCCTGATATCCCTGGTTGAGGGTCACTCCAACCCCACCTCCTCCAGCTCCTCCGAGTTGAGCTGTGCTATCGTGGGGGAGGTAGTACACCAGCTTAACTCTGGCCTCTCAGTGGCCATTCAGGCCAGCTCGGGGAGTTGCCCCCCTATGGACAGTCAAGACATAGCAGCAGGCAAGGAGGTCATTCGGGTAGCCTCGGTGCAGATCCTGGCCGAGCTACAGAGCAAAACGTCTGAGCCAGAGTGGGTAGGGTTTATCGAGCCCCTCATGGACCCTGTGACCGATGATGTGCTGGATGCCATTGTCGGCACAATGGACAAAATGGCACAGAACTTCGACATCCTCTTGGATCTGGCCAAGAAGATGACAATCTTGGGGTCTAAATTTCTGACCAATCTTCAATGTGACCTTGATGTTGAGTGTCCATCTGGGAAAGAAGGAACCACTCACTTTCTCAAAGAGACTGGATCCTCTACCAGTGTGGTGGCCAGAAAGCTTCAGACCCTCTCTAGCCCCGACTTTCAGTCTAAAGCCCTCAAGGCGGTGAGCACCATCCTTACAAGGAAAGTCAGCAGCTCTTCTGGCATGGCTCCTTCCTCTAGGCCTTCTAGTGCTGCTCCTAGCCTTACTGCCCTGACATCTGTAACCTCCACTGCCACAGTGATTGTTAAGGCATTTGTGGGAGGCATGGAGACGATAGCATCATTTGAAGGCACATGTGAAGCAGTTGATTGGCCAGTTCCTGTAAATGACCACAAAACAGGGTCTTCACAGAAGATAACCTTCTCTCCAGCCCGCACACTCTACGGCCTTATACGAGCAAAGCTGAGGGACCTTTTAACTCTATCCGCTCGAGAAGAAGGTGTGGCTAAGGACGCTTCTCTTCAGGAGTCTTCAGACACCCTGGAAAAGGCAACTGTTTCAACTGTTGAGGTCCAGTTACCCAGCACCAAACTTAGTAGAGTTCATAGTGAGAGCCAACCAATATCAGCTCTCTGTCTCTCCAATCTGGATACCAGTACTCAAGAAGTTCTTAGCAGTGTTTTTTCCATCTACAAGTCAGAGTTATCAAAAGTGGAGAGTAAATCCTTGGACGTTGTCAGTTCATCTGAGTCCCTAGAGGCTTGTTGGTTTGTTGATGGTGTCCTATCAGAGCTTGATGACTATACTATTTCCCAGTCACCCTCACCCAATGAAGACTTGAGTGTGAGTACTCAATGTTCTCAACTGAGCTCAGAAGAGAGTGTCAGAATCACACAGTCCTCTACTAGTCTGATTCAGAGCATTAAGAAGCTCTCTAGCAATGACTTTCAGACTCAGGCAGAAGAGGCAGTGAGTAAAGTGCTGATGAGATCCAGTCATTCCTTTATCACACAGATCAGCCATACTGGTCTTCAGAAAAGTCTGCAGGCTGGCTTATCATCTCGCTCGCCATCAGAGATTGCCTCCATGTCCTCTCAAAATACAGCCTCTGGATTAGTGGAAACCTTTGTCAAAGGAATGGCGACTATTTTCCAGAAAAATGAGTCCACTGGCACTGTGCTACTGGAAAGAAGTGGGAAAGTTTCGCAGTGCTCCCACGGGGGCTCCCAACTGGATGATACTGAATTGAGTGTTAAAATATCAGAGGAGAAGCTTTGGTCAACAGCTAAGACCATCTGCGTCAGTATGAAGAACACACTTAAGGATTTCTTCACAGGGCTGAAGCCATCCGGATCCGAAAGGACAGAAAATGCTTCTTCCAAAGAGACCCTTGGGGAAATCCTGGTTGCTATCCAGAGTGAAATCTCAAACTTAGGGCGAATGAAGGATTCCAGGGAGCTCCTTCAGATCAACGATATGGTAGGAACTGTGCTGAAGGAGGTTGAGAAAAGTGAGGATGACAGTGAAGAAGTCTGCCAAGACATCCCTAGAACCTGTTCATCTTTGTCCACTTCTTTAAAGGGTCGTAGTTCCTTGTCCAGCTCTTCAAAGGGTCCTAGGTCAGAGTGTGAGTTAGAGATCAACCTCCCTGGCACTCCCATCCCTGACGAAGTGCCTTTTGATCTGACCTGCCCCATAGTCAGGAGCTCCTGCATCGACATCAGGGACTCTAAAATGCCAGAGATTTCTACAAGTGACCTAAAGACAAAGATGATGGCACACACAGATGAACCCCTGCATCGTAACAGTCCAATGACTGACAGCAGCCGACCACCGAGTGCTAAAGCCTCTTTTCGATCATCCACTCCGTCTTTCACCAGCAAGGGAACCTCTTTGGTACCAAAGGGAGATGGGATTGACATTGAAGAGAAGGAGGTGTGCATCCCCAGCAGCTCTGGCCATCTGAGGGAGTTCTTAATCACCCCGGACATCAGCAGTGCCACTGCATTCCTACTGCAGTACTTGATGGACTCCAGCAAAGATGATGTCATGTGTTTGGTCACCATACTGGTGATACGGTTGCTATCGAAGATCAGACCCTCAGCCCTAGATGGACCCTCCCAACAGGCAGCAGACATGACAGAAACATCTCAGCAACTCATCAGACAAGTCCTGTCTGAGTTCTGTGCTGCATCCAGATTCTCCAGGACACAGGCATATTCCCAGAACCTGCACATCCACAGGGTGTTCAGAGGTGTACATAAAAACCTCATGGAGGAGTTTGGCTCTTATAACACCCTGCAAGCAGCTATTTCCTCCCAGGACCCTGCATTTGACAGAGTCCTGGTAAAGTCCTTGACCCAGCAGCTGGTACAGGGATGCAAGGAGGCGTCAAGACCAGCTTCTGCTGCAACAAACCCATCAGACCAGGCTGAGACAGAGAGGGGGGCTGAGCAGAAAGCAAGAAGGAGCTTCCTTTGCTTTTCAATGACCAAACTCAGGATCAACTTCAAGGTAGAGCAGGGAGTTAGCTTTTTTTTTTTTTTTTTCCCAGTTAGGTGCTGATGTTATTGATGTGGCTATGATAAGACAAATACATGTGATAAATATGTTTTATTCATCACTAAATTGTTGCCTTGGATTCAGAAGTGTTCCATTTATTTATTTATTCTCTGTACCATTTTCTTTACCTTTCTCTGTTAGCGTTCCAAGAGAGGAAACAAAAAGGACTGCCATTCAGTCCAGGAACAGACTGAGATTCCCTCTACTGATGGACATTGCATAGGTAAGGATGTTTTAGAGCTCTGCTATAGCTTGTAGTTTTGTTTAGGTGTGTGTTAGAAACATAGAGTATGCCTACCAAACTCATAGCACTGTTATTTTTCAACGTTATTATACTGTATTTCTCTCTCTCGCTCTCTTTCTCTTTCTCTCTTACCCCATCCATTTCTCTTGTGTTTCTATCTCCAGTTGGAGAGGTTTCTCCCTCCATATCTCAGCCTATCAAAAAACGATCCTTGATTGTCAGGGTCTTTTCAGCAATGATGAAGCCATTCAGGTGCTTCACCAAGAAGAACCTGTAACCTGTTACGCTGCATGAACAACTACTTTTGTAACAGCAAGACTTTTGACAAGAGGAATTTCTGCATGTTTACCCTTCCATAGTCTATTTGATCAAATAAATGCAAATTATTTTACAAGAGTTTCAAGTGTTTTGGATGATTGGTAGCACTGAAGCAGCTTTTCTCAGAGAAATGTGCTAGTTCCCCCTTGGTTACACATTTATTGTGCAGTTTTCTTCATTCGTCATAACCACACACACACACACACACACACACACACACACACATAAGTCACACACACCCAAAACACAGTCAAAACAAGCTTGATGTCGTCATCGCGTTGAACGAATATGGGACCAAATACTAAACTTTTAATTACTTTATTACACTTTTAGTGAATTGGTCAGAATATTTATGACTTCTTCAAATGGGGGGACTAGATACACAAAGTGCTTCATTTCTAATTGGTGAAACAGATATTTATGAAAAAAACCTCAAATGAAAAGTGACATTACATACTGTCACCTCATATGAAACATTTGATCTGAAATTCAAAATGCTGGATTATAGAGCCAAATTAAAATGTTGCTTCACTGTCAAACTAGATAGGATGTGGACTGTGTACTCAATACAATCTAAATCTGATACCTCACTGTCTGTCTTTTGACTGATACTGCTTTTTAAACTGGTCTGGCCAGTCTACTCAAATATTTTGTACATTATATTTTTCTCTCTACAAGCAATACAACAATTTGTCATTTATAGTAACGATACATTCATTTATGAATAGATATGGCAGGTTTCAGGACACTGATATATCTAATGAAAAGAATTAGCGTTGTCGTTTTAAAATTATTTTACTCTTTGCAGGCTGTTACTCTGTCTAGTCACAGAGGAAGGCTGTGCTCCTCTGGTCTCAGCTCTGAGGTCAAACCCCTCACACCTGAGAGAGCTGGATCTGAGTAACAATGACCTGAAGGATTCAGGAGTGAAGCTGCTCTCTGCTGGACTGGGAAATCCACACTGTAAACTGGAGATTCTGAGGTCAGTATTCTTGTAGTTGGTCAACAAGTGATAACTTCACCAGATCCACTTGTGTTTACCAGGCACACATAGTCCACACCACGTGTGTTTGGACAGTGAAGTTAACAGTTTTAAATTTGGCTCTATGCTCCAGCATTTTGGATTTGAGATAGAATGTTTCATATTAAGCGACAGTACAGAGAATCTAACCTTTTATTTGAAGGTATTCATAAATATCTGTTTTACTGTTTAGAAATGAAAGCCCTTTAAGTATCTAGTTCTCCCATTTGTATCTATTTGAAGAAGTCATAATTATTAGTTTATATACATATGCTGTACACAATATGTGCTTGAATAATCACAAATGAAGTGTGTGTGTGTGTGTTTATGACGAATGAAGTGTGTGTGTCTGTGGTTATGTATGTTCACGTGTATCACTTAATGAACACACACACACTGGACACACACACGCACACATGCACACACACACTGGACACACTGGACACATACAAATACACACTGGACACACACACATACACACTGGACTCCCCC
Organism: Salvelinus fontinalis; assembly: GCF_029448725.1. Taxonomy (NCBI): domain Eukaryota; kingdom Metazoa; phylum Chordata; class Actinopteri; order Salmoniformes; family Salmonidae; genus Salvelinus; species Salvelinus fontinalis. The sequence goes on from NC_074666.1 coordinate 93,895,518, forward strand.
CCCACACACACACACACACACACACACTGGACACACACTGGACACACAATCAAAACAAGCTCAATGTAGTCGTCGCTTTCAACGAATATGGAACCAAATACTACATTGTTATTACTTTATTACACTTTGAGTGAATGTGTACACTGCCTTTATGGAGAAGTGCCCAGGATTAACCAGGACCAAGAAACCGAACACATACTGTTGTAAAGTCTAGATACCGCAGGTGTTACCTGCCATCTAGTGGAAGATACCAATAAAACACTTTATTATCAGGGTGGGACTGAGCTGAAACAGAAAGTAAAGTTGTTATTTTGTACAGGATCCATTTTGAGACGACAGAGCAGAAAACACTATCTGGAGAGAAGTAATAATAAAGTAAGTATTTCTGAACAATAATATATTCTAACGGACAGAGTAAGAGAATGAATACTTGTAATGAGATATTACTAGTTAGTAGAACTGCTACTTGAGCTGAGTTGCTGACAGACAGCAGTTTTCAATTGGAAACTAATCAGTAGTCCTACATGTTATCAGTCAAACGTCTGGTAAAGATGGTGGAGGAGCGTTTCAATTATAGGGTTTTATGTTTATCTCAGGGTTACTCAGTCCTTTTGTTCTTGCCCAGCACTTACACACCTGACTCAACTAATCATCAAATATTTTAAGACAGTTTAATATTTGAGGCATACAAATTAACATTCTCAAATTAAAACCTTTTGGGTTTGTAGGGCAGGCCTGTTTACAATTATTAAAGGACTACAGTAATTCACATTTGAGGGAAAAAAACTCAAACTAAACCTGGTTTCCAGTAAAGTATATGTTTAGCTAAATTAAAGTAAGAGAGATGTCTTGAAGAAGGACTACAAACCTGAAACTAAACAAGATTCGGTACAATGTCATGAGTTACTGCTGTGGCATGCAACTGACTGTTAGCGCCAACCTCTGGTTACTGTTGTTATATAAAGGGGTCGTGCCGTGAAGCGTTCCCTGAAGTCTCGCGATGTTGCGCCTCTGGGTGCCCTGCACCAGTGGGACAGTTCGTTTTGCATGACCCGGTGCTTTGAGTGAGTGGACATTTCACTTAAGGACCAATGGAATGGTCTACAATGTGCAAACTCTGCTCATCCGGGTAGCCGGGCCATGGAAAACAAACTTGCCCAGTGACAATCAAAAATATTACCTACGCAGTTACAACATGTCTGAAACTGTGGCTCATATGTCTTGGCAACATTAGAAGAGGGATATATTTGTTGATTTGAAGGGCTGATTGTGGTCGGTAGGCTACTAACTATTATAAAATTAGGTCGTCGTCAGACATTCAATAGTCTAAGTAGGTTTGAGCTACAGTATGATCACTTGTCATGCTAACCGACCTGATGGTCTGCATTGGAAATATTGTGAAAAATATCTGGATTAGGCTATATACACTACGTGACCAAAATAATGCTTGTTTAACATCTCATTCCAAAATCATGGGCATTAATACAGAGTTGGTTCCCCTTTGCTGCTTTAACAGTCTCCACTCTTCTGGGAAGGCTTTCCACTATATGTTGAAATGCTGCTGAGGGGAATTGCTTCCATTCAGCCACAAGAGTGTTATTGAGGTCGGGCACTAATGTTGGGCGATTAGGCCTGGCTCGCAGTCGGCGTTCCAATTAATCCCAGAGGTGTTCGATGGGGTTGAGCTCAGAGCTCTGTGCAGGCCAGTCAAGCTCTTCCACACTGATCTCGACAAACCATTTCTGTCAGGACCTCGTTTTGTGCACAGGGCCATTGTCATGCTGAAACAGAAAAGGGTCTTCCCCAACTGTTGCTACAAAGTTGGAAGCACAGAATCATTGTATGCTGTAGCGTTAAGATTTCCCTTCATTGAAACTAAGGGGCCTAGTCCGAAACATGAAAAACAGCCCCAGACCATTATTCCTCCTCCACCAAGCTTTACGGTTGGCATAATGCATTGGGTCAGGTAGCGTTCTCCTGTCATCCGCGAAACCCAGATTAGTCCGTTGGACCATTGGACTGCCAGATGGTGAAACGTGATTCATCACTCCAGAGAACACGTTTCCACTCCTCCAGAGTCCAATGGTGACAAACTTTACCCACTCCAGCCGATGCTTGGCATTGCGCACGGTGATTATAGTCTTGTGTGCGGCTGCTCGGCCATGGAAACCCATTTCATGGAGCTCCCGACAAACAGCTCTTGTCCTGACATTGCTTCCAGAGGCAGTTTGGAACTTGGTAGTGCGTGTTCCAACCGAGGACAGACGATTCTCACGCGCTTTAGCACTCTGTGGTCCCGTTCTGTGAGCTTGTGTGGCCTACCACTTCGTGGCTGAGCCGTTGTTGCTCCTAGACGTTTCCACTACACAATAACAGTGCTTAGAGGTGCCATTCTCTGACGGTGCCACGTTGAAAGTCACTGAGCTCTTCAGTAAGGCCAATCCATGGAGATTGCATGGCTGTGTGCTCAATTTCATACACCTGTCAGCAACGGCTGTGGCTAGAATAGCCGAATCTACTCATTTGAAGGGGTGTCCCCATACTTTGTATATACAGTATAGTGTACATGCTCTGTCCTGCTACTTACTGGTAGGCCAGTATATTATGTGAACTGGTCTGAACAGGTTTAGGCTGGTCATCTAGGATATGTAGGCTATAGCTGAGGTATAGACCTCGATCTGAACAGGTTTAGGCTGGTCATCTAGGATATGTAGGCTATAGCCAAGGTAAAGACATTAATCTGAATATCACTTAACAAACCCCTATCGTACATTTTAACCTAGCCTGCTTTACTCAATATAAAATCTCTTACTTGTTGCAAAAAAACTTTCTGTACGAATCAATGATTTCCCCCTCAGATCAATCATGCCCATTTCAGCCCTTCTGTCTACACTCTCAGATACGTTTAGAAAATAAACAATTAAAAGACAATAAATTGATAAAACTTTATAAAAATAAGTGTGAGACATGGCCTTGTGTTGCTGAACTGTCTAACTACCTTAACAAACAGTGAGTTATTATTATTAAATACAGTTACCATGGAGAAGTGATGTCACAACTACATGTTCATGTAATTGCATTAAGTCACCTGACTGTTTGGATGTGTCTATTAGTAAATGTTTTATTTATAAGAGATAATTAATAAATGAGAACAATTGACATTAAATAATTAGTTGTCACTGTGTTAACCATAACCAACATGCTGGATCTCTGTTTAGGGGTCAGTGCTCTAAAATGAGTCTCTCTGGGGAGAGAGAGGAGGGGGGCCCTGCCTCTAAAATGAGTCTCTCTGGGGAGAGAGAGGAGGGGGGCCCTGCCTCTAAAATGAGTCTCTCTGGGGAGAGAGAGGAGGGGGGCCCTGCCTCTAAAATGAGTCTCTCTGGGGAGAGAGAGGAGGGGGGCCCTGTCTCTAAAATGAGTCTCTCTGGGGAGAGAGAGGAGGGGGGCCCTGTCTCTAAAATGAGTCTCTCTGGGGAGAGAGAGGAGGGGGGCCCTGTCTCTAAAATGAGTCTCTCTGGGGAACATGACACCAAAGCTAAGAGGTGAGATGAACGTTGTCTATAAGAATTTATTATGTTTATTTCCAAAAACCTAAATCCACAATTCCTTCACATTAGTTTTTTCATTAGACAATATTGCTCATGGGTACCTTCAATATTACTGTTCTCATAATGTTTTATTAATAGATTTTAGATGTGTATGAAAGTAGTTTTTGTTGTTGCAAAAAGCTATATATCCGTTGTTTAACTGGAATGGGCTGTTCGTATCCTGTATATTTGACTGTGATATGTGGTTGTGTCACCTAGATATCTTAAGACGAATGCACTTACAGATGCCTTATGTTAATTTGACCCAGTTTCTCACAGCAGGAAAATAATCCTGCAGCAACAGGACATGTGAATTATTATGTGGATTATAATGCACTACAAAAATTAAGATGGACATTTTTTTATTGGAAATTACTAACTATAGAAGCCTTTTTTAAAGCTTGAATACACTACAGTACGATAACTGTATTGTATGTCACTCTGGACCCAGTTTCCAGATAGCGATGGAATATAGGCTTACGAGTGTTTTAAGATGCATCTTTCTATGGGATCAATATCATGCCAAATGTATTGTGAATTTACAGCATGCATTTTGTATTTGTGTATCATGATCTGTACAAATAAGTACAAATCCACAAATGTAATTCACCAATCCATAAACGTAAATCACTATTCACAAACAATCATCTTTAAATTTGTATTTGTAAATCGATGTATTGCATTAGATGTATTTTTATAACTGCAGATATGCAGGTAATTTCCAAAGTCCTTAAGACAATCATTTTACTTAAGGCCCTTGGAAATTACCGGCATATCTGCAGTTATTAAAAACATTCAAATGCAATATATCAATTTACAAATATAAATTTAAAGATGATTGTTTGTGGATAGTGAACTGCATTTGTGGATAGTGATTTACATCTGTGGAAAGGGATTTACATTTGTGGATTGGTGATTTACGTTTATTGATTGGTGATTTACATTTGTGGATTGGTGATTTACATTTGTGGATTGGTGATTTACGTTTATTGATTGGTGATTTACATTTGTGGATTGGTGATTTACATTTGTGGATTGGTACTTATTTGTACAGATCACGATACACGAATACAAAATGCATGCTGTGAGTTCACAATACATTTGGCATGATTTTGATCCCATATCTTTCCTACAACGGCTGAAGATGTAACATATGTTTCCCACGCATCACGCAGAGAGAACGGTCACTAAGAGCGTTGTTGGAGCACATTGTTATTTAGAGGATTGATAGAAAGGGAGCGCTGCTCTTGGATCAGTTTTCTCCATTCACTTCATTTATTTCACCATACTGATGACGGATCAGCTCCTAGAGAGATATTACCACCTACGCCTGAAAATATTGAGGCGGCTTATTCTAATGCTTATGTAGCGTGGTTCGTTCTGCGTTGTGTAATTCTTAATGAAGACGCTGCCACAACTGATGGTCTGCTCGTTGAAATCTTTTTATTTGCCCTGCACACGAAGAGACAACACACACGTTACCCTTGGTGCAGTCACAGCTCTCCGGCACCTGCGCGAGCACATGTACACTCACTCAACCACTGTCACAAGTACTTAGAAGTTACAACAGATACCCCAGTCAGTGAGCTCTGTGAAACTTGTTAACATAAATTCCTACACTGTCCACACTATAACAAACGTATGGTTGCAAAACAGTACATTGTATAACCTTATGACGGTTTTATATTAAACAGTTTCGGAGCCAAGGACAACATACCTTGCTAGCCGAGGGTCAGGCAAAAGAGAACGATAAAGTGGTATGGGGATACAGATAACCCGCGATGGGCCAAACCAAAATATACAAAACTTTTACAATCACTTGTATGTACAATATTGGTATGAAAAAGTGTTTGTACACCAAATAAACACATTAGCTATGCAGCTGTAATTAAATAAAAAAATACACTGAATTATTATTATTATTATCAGATTATTAACATCCCCTCTTGACCTGGCCTATTTGAATTGATCCTTGTGTGCAATTTGGTGCGTAATCTAGGGGAACAACATCACACTGCTACACTTATCCAATAAAAATGTACTAAGTCACAGATTCGGCACATCATTGAAATATACTGAGGCAAATTACAGACCGTAGTCTACAAGTAGCAAAATTGAGCTCAATTGATTGACCATGAAATGTATTTCAATATGATTGAAATAGGTCTATAGCCTACTGTTTATATTTTAATGCAGTCATCTGGGCTTTCATTTGAAGCATCATTTTATACATCGCTTGTTTCTATACATTTCAAAGACACTTGCAACTTTGTATTTGTAGTCAACTTTGTACTGAAATTATCAGCAGTCACAGAGAGACGGAGTAACCATGTGATTCTATTTTTAACAGAGCTCTTCTGTGTATAAAATGATGCGGGAAGGTGAAAAAGCATCTACCAATGAACTTAGCTGTTCTACGCTTGGTCTAAGGCAGGCGTTAGATATTGGGAAACAGCTCAGAGATTTCACAATGCTCCTATGAAGGTTTTAATGATGAATTTAGCCTTAAGATGCCGTTGTGAAACCGGGCCTGTTATGCTGATGAAGGAGGACCCAAAAGCGACGTAATAGAAACAGAGTCTTTATTCCATTCTTAAACAAACAATGATTCTCCTGGATCTTCTCAAAGGTAATTCCAACACAGGAAACTGAAAACCTCTTGTCAGTAGAGAGGAACGACTGGAGACGCGACCACAGACTGCAGGTCGCTTCAGGAGGACACAGACCGTAGCTGACATAGACACCTGCTCACACGCAGCATCTGACAAAGGCAAAAAACACGACAGGGCGCAACAAGGACACAGAACAGCAAACCTCAAACAAGAATCCGACAAAGACAGAAGCGGAAAACAGAGGGAGAAATAGGGACTCTAATCAGAGGGCAAAATAGGGGACAGGTGTGAAAGACTAAATGAGGTCGTTAGGAGAATGAGAAACAGCTGGGAGCAAGAACGGAACGATAGAGAGAGAGAGCGGGAGAGGGAAAGAGGGAGGAGGAGAGAGAGGAATAGAAAGAGGGAAAGAACCTAATAAGACCAGCAGAGGGAAGCACAGGGACAAGACAAGATGATCAAAGACAAAACATGACAGTACCCCCCCACTCACCAAGCGCCTCCTGGCGCACTCGAGGAGGAACCCTGGCGGCAACGAAGGAAATCATCAATCAACGAACGGTCCAGCACATCCCGAGATGGAACTCAACTCCTCTCCTCAGGACCGTAACCCCCCCAATCCACTAAGTACTGGTGACCACGTCCCCGAGAACGCATGTCCATGATCCTCCGTTCCTTGTAAATAGGTGCGCCCTCGACAAGGACGGGAGGGGGGGAGGGAAGACGAACGGGGGCGCGAAGAAAAGGCTTGACACAAGAGACATGGAAGACAGGGTGGACGCGACGAAGATGTCGCGGAAGAAGCAGTCGCACAGCGACAGGATTAACGACCTGAGAGACACGGAACGGACCAATGAACCGCGGCGTCAACTTGCGAGAAGCTGTCGTAAGGGAAAGGTTACGAGTGGAAAGCCACACTCTCTGACCGCGACAATACCTAGGACTCTTAATCCTACGTTTATTGGCGGATCTCACAGTCCTCCCCGCAGACGAAGGCAGACCGGTAATAAAGTCTAAGGCGATGTGAGACCATGAACGAGAAGGAATGGGAAGCGGTCTGAGACGACCGGCAGGAGGAGAGTTACCTGACTTAGTCTGCGCGCAGTCCGAACAAGCAGCCACGAAACGGCGCGTGTCCCGCTCCTGAGTAGGCCACCAAAACCGCTGGCGAATAGAAGCAAGCGTACCCCGAACGCCGGGGTGGCCAGCTAACTTGGCAGAATGAGCCCACTGAAGAACAGCCAGACGAGTAGAGACAGGAACGAACAGAAGGTTACTAGGACAAGCGCGCGGCGACGCAGTGTGAGTGAGTGCTTGCTTTACCTGTCTCTCAATTCCCCAGACAGTCAACCCGACAACACGCCCTTCAGGGAGAATCCCCTCGGGTTCGGTAGAAACCACAGGAGAACTAAAGAGACGGGATAAAGCATCAGGCTTGGTGTTCTTATTTCCCGGACGATAGGAAATCTCGAACTCGAAACGAGCGAAAAACAATGCCCAACGAGCTTGACGTGCATTAAGTCGTTTGGCAGAACGGATGTACTCAAGGTTCTTATGGTCAGTCCAAACGACAAAAGGAACGGTCGCCCCCTCCAACCACTGTCGCCATTCGCCTAAGGTAGTACAGGATCTTGATGGAGAGACCTGAGTAGTAGCGCTCACCAGTAGCACCGCAATAGAAGGTAATTCCAACACAGGAAACTGAAAACCTCTTGTCAGTAGAGAGGAACGACTGGAGACGCGACCACAGACTGCAGGTCGCTTCAGGAGGACACAGACCGTAGCTGACATAGACACCTGCTCACACGCAGCATCTGACAAAGGCAAAAAACACGACAGGGCGCAACAAGGACACAGAACAGCAAACCTCAAACAAGAATCCGACAAAGACAGAAGCGGAAAACAGATGGAGAAATAGGGACTCTAATCAGAGGGCAAAATAGGGGACAGGTGTGAAAGACTAAATGAGGTCGTTAGGAGAATGAGAAACAGCTGGGAGCAAGAACGGAACGATAGAGAGAGAGAGCGGGAGAGGGAAAGAGGGAGGAGGAGAGAGAGGAATAGAAAGAGGGAAAGAACCTAATAAGACCAGCAGAGGGAAGCACAGGGACAAGACAAGATGATCAAAGACAAAACATGACAGGGCCATGGATAAAAACATCTGCTACATTCAAAAGTATATGTTTTACATACAGATTACTGTATATAATTATTTGTTAATTTTTGTATATAAATATTGATGTCACAGATGTATCATTTGTACAGCTCTTTATAAAAAATGTAGTTATTTGTTACATTTGACTGTGTAAAACCAAGCAGTACTACTTACTTCTCTGAGATTGAGGAAGATGTATAGCATTTAACAAAAAAAATATATACATATTTGTTTCTCTTAAATGAAACCATGAATTGATAGATTTTAAACAAATACATATCTGTCATTGAACAACCCCATGCCATGATTAGATAGTGACAAAAAACACCAATCTCTTTCAGAATTTCTTTGAACAATAAAAGCTCATTTACCAACATTTGGAATGAAACTCTTCTTATGTTTCACCATCTGAACTCAGAGTAGATGAGAGACATAATGTTTGTCTCTGTTGTGTTGAAGTCCAATCAAGCAGGAGAGACCAGCTTCCCCTGTACCCAGCTGTGTGTCCATGAAAAGTGACCAATCTATGAATCCTCCTATAGTGTTTAAAGAGGGAGACTTTTCTATTGAACAAAGGTAAGAAGAACTCATGGGTCATGGTCAGTGAGTTAAACAACACTGTCTCTAGTAAATTATCCTCTCCCATTTCCCATTTATTTTTGCTGTTTTCATAATCCATATGCTAATCCTTTTTTTCCCATTTCCATAGTCCTAAAACAATTAACATTGTGTCTGTGTGTGCACTCCCTGGATGAGGAGATGTAATCTCATGTTTTGTCCACAGCAACCAACAGGAGAGATCAGAGTCAGAGATTCTCAGTGCTCAGTCTTCCCAGAGTCATCAAACAGACCTGGCCTCCATATTCAGTGTATGTGGTCCTGTTATGTACATTTGTTTTTGTTCACCTCAAGTGAAGTTGATCTGTCAATCATTCATTAATGTGTTAATGAGAGAGCATTTATTCTCTTGCTTAACTTATTTACTTTATTTATTTCAGTTGCTTGAAGAGAATATTATGACATTTGTGAAGAACGAGCTGAAGATGTTCAAGAGGATTCTTAGTCCAGAACTCCCAGAAGGCTTTGAGTTTCAGAAGCAGGATATGGAAATGGTGGATGCTGAAGATGAGCAGCAGGAGAGCAGTGCCAGAGAGGGGGCTCTGAAGATCACACTGCACATCCTGAGGAAAATGAACCAGAAGGAGCTTGCTGACACACTAGAGAAAAGTACAAACATTTAAAAGCTGTAGCTAAAGTGGCTGTGTAACTCAATGCCTTAACACAACACCTAGTGACCTCGTCAAGTAGCAGCAAGGATGTGTTGTGTTGATTAATTTAGACAGAGAGAAGAGGAGAGACAGAGGAGAGAGAGACAACATGAATAATACCATCACTAATACCAGTAATGATATAAATCAGTCACACCAGTGTGTAATGCATTATGAAAAATGTACACATTTATAAACACAGTAAAGAGAATAACATATTGTAATGTACAACATTAGAACACAGTCCTAAAATACTGTAGGCATTAAAATAGATATATTAATATCCTTTGTGTTATTTCTAGATTCAGATGACCTTGCTGTGATTTGCCAAGGTGAACTCAAATCTAATCTAAAGAAGAAGTTTCAATGTGTATTTGAGGGGATCGCTAAACAAGGAACCCCAACACTTCTCAATAAGATCTACACAGAGCTCTACATCACAGAGGGTGGAACAGGAGAGGTCAATAATGAACATGAGTTGAGACAGATTGAGACAACAACCAGGAAACAAGTAAGACCAGAGACTGCAATCAAATGTAACGACATCTTCAAACCCTTAACTGGACAAGACAAACTTATCAGAACTGTGCTGACAAAGGGAGTCGCTGGCATTGGAAAAACAGTCTCTGTGCAGAAGTTCATTCTGGACTGGGCTGAAGGAAAAGCAAATCAGGATGTCCAATTTGTATTTTCATTCCCTTTTCGGGAGCTGAATTTGATGAAAGGGGTAAAACACACTTTGATTGAACTTCTCAATCACTTCTCAATGGAAACCAAAGAATCAAGAATCTCCAACTACAACAAGTACAAAGTTCTGTTCATCTTCGATGGTCTGGATGAGTGCCGACTGCCCCTCGATTTCCAGAAGAACAAGATATGTTGTGACGTCACAAAGTCAACCTCAGTGGATGTTCTGCTGACAAATCTCATCAAGGGAAATCTGCTTCCCTCTGCTCTCCTCTGGATAACTACCCGACCTGCAGCAGCCAATAAGATCCCTTCAGGGTGTGTTGACCAGGTGACAGAGGTACGAGGGTTCAATGACCCACAGAAGGAGGAGTACTTCAGGAAGAGATTCAGTGATGAGGACCTGGCCATCAGAATAATCTCACACATAGAGATCAAGGAGCCTCTACATAATGTGCCACATTCCAGTCTTCTGTTGGATTTCTGCAATAGTCCTTGAACACATGCTGAAACACAAGAGAGAAGAGATGCCCAAGACTCTGACTGAGATGTACACACACCTTGTGGTGTTTCATACCAAATGGAAGAATGAAAAGTATCTTGGGAAAGAGACAGGTCCACACTGGAATAAAGAGAGCATTCTGTCACTGGGAAAATTGGCTTTTCAACAGCTTGTGAATGGCAATCTGATTTTCTATGAAGAAGACCTGAAAGAGGCTGGCATTGATGTCAATGAAGCCTCAGTGTACTCAGGATTGTGCACACAGCTCTTTAAAGAGGAATGTGGGCTGTACCAGGACAAGGTGTACTGCTTCGTGCATCTGAGCATTCAGGAGTTTCTGGCTGCTGTATATGTGCTCATCTCATACATCAACAACAATGAGAATCTAATGGCCAAACCGCAATCAATGTTCAGCTACTTTTTTGCTCTGTTCAGATACGAGCCTGAAGTTCCTCTCTACAAGAGTGCTGTGGATAAAGCCTTACAAAGTGAGACTGGAAACCTGGACCTTTTCCTCCGCTTCCTTCTGGGCCTCTCACTGGAGTCCAATCAGAAGCACTTACGAGGTCTACTGACAACGACAAGAAGCAGCTCACAGAGTCATGAAGAAACAGTCAAGTACATCAAGGACAAGATCAGGGAGAATCCCTCTCCAGAGAGGTGCATCAATCTGTTCCACTGTCTGAATGAACTGAATGACCATTCTCTAGTGGAGGAGATCCAAAGATACCTGATATCAGGAAGTGTCTCCAGTGAAGAACTCTCACCTGCACAATGGTCAGCTCTGGTCTTTGTGTTGCTGACATCAGAAAAGGAGCTGGAAGTGTTTGACCTGAAGAAATACTCCAGATCAGAGGAAGGTCTTCTGAGGCTGCTGCCAGTGGTCAAAGCCTCCAGAGCTGCTCTGTGAGTACAAACATGACATTTAAGTACCAATCATCAGGAAGAAATATTCTGTTTAGAGAACTGATATTGAAAAACATATTGAATCAATGCATTGATGTTGATTGATCAATTGATTGATCAATTCATTGATGTTCACATTAGTATAACAAAATGACCATACAATTCTAGGAGATGGAAGATGAATCTATATTTTGTTTGGTAGAATTAACCAAATGCATCTGTAATTATCCTTCTACACTATTGGTGTTAAATTAACAGTGTGTTTGTGAAATCATGATGATCTCTCTGTCAGGCTGTCAGGCTGTGGAGTCAAAGAGAAAGGCTGTGCTTCTCTGGTCTCAGCTCTGAAGTCAAACTCCTCACACCTGAGAGAGCTGGATCTGAGTAACAATGACCTGAAGGATTCAGGAGTGAAGCTTCTCTCTGCTGGACTTGGGAATCCTCGCTGTAAAGTGGAGACTCTGAGGTCAGTATTCCTGTAGTTGGTCAACAAGTGAGAACTGTTTTTTATTTTTTTTAATGTCACCTTTATTTGGCCTAGACAGTGAAGCTTACAGTTTTGATTTTGTCGCTGTGCTGCAGAATTTTTGGATTTGAGGTGGAATGTTTCATATTAGGCGACAGTACAGTGTGTTACCTTTTATTTGAGGGTAATGGTGAGAGGTTAGCATGTTTTGTTGTAGCCTCTTTAACTTTCTCACTCATTATTATTCATGATTCATACATGATATTTCTCAATCATGGCACCATCAGGATTACTTTAGTAGCGTTTAGAAACATGTACTCTACTCACTTTGAAAGAAAATGACTCAACACAAAGAATAGCAGAGTGATTTTAAATAGATTGTACTCTTTGCAGGCTGTCACGCTGTCTAGTCACAGAGGAAGGCTGTGCTTCTCTGGTCTCAGCTCTGAAGTCAAACCCCTCACACCTGAGAGAGCTGGATCTGAGTGACAATGACCTGAAGTATTCAGGAGTGAAGCTGCTCTCTGCTGTACTGGGGAATCCCCGCTGTAAACTGGAGACTCTGAGGTCAGTATTCCTGTAGTTGGTAAACTAGGTGATAACTGTTCACCAGATCCACATGTGTTTCCCAGTCACACATAGTCCACACCATATGTGTTTGGAAAGTGAAGTTACAGACACACACACACACACACACTGGACACACTCATACACTGGATACAC
>NC_074666.1:93908522-93963522 GCF_029448725.1 Salvelinus fontinalis
GTCATCAAGGGGAACAAATGATGGGTGTTCCCCCGTTCTGTGGTTCCGCAGTGGGTTCCACTGTTCTGTCATCAAGAGAACAAATGATGGGTGTTCCCCCGTTCTGTGGTTCTGCAGTGGGTTCCACTGTTCTGTCATCAGGGGAACAAATGATGGGTGTTCCCCCATTCTGTGGTTCCGCAGTGGGTTCCACTGTTCTGTCATCAAGGGGAACAAATGATGGGTGTTCCCCCGTTCTGTGGTTCCGCAGTGGGTTCCACTGTTCTGTCATCAAGAGAACAAATGATGGGTGTTCCCCCGTTCTGTGGTTCCGCAGTGGGTTCCACTGTTCTGTTATCAGGGGAACAAATGATGGGTGTTCCCCCGTTCTGTGGTTCCGCAGTGGGTTCCACTGTTCTGTCATCAGGGGAACTAATGATGGATGTTCCCGCATTCTGTGGTTCCGCAGTGGGTTCCACTGTTCTGTCATCAAGAGAACAAATGATGGGTGTTCCCCCGTTCTGTGGTTCCGCAGTGGGTTCCACCTTTTCTGTCATCAGGGGAACAAATGATGGGTGTTCCCCCATTCTGTGGTTCCGCAGTGGGTTCCACTGTTCTGTCATCAAGGAGAACAAATTATGGGTGTTCCCCCGTTCTGTGGTTCCGCAGTGGGTTCCACTGTTCTGTCATCAAGTGGAACAAATGATGGTTGTTCCCCCGTTCTGTGGTTCCGCAGTGGGTTCCACTGTTCTGTCATCAAGAGAACAAATGATGGGTGTTCCCCCATTCTGTGGTTCCGCAGTGGGTTCCACTGTTCTGTCATCAGGGGAACAAATGATGGGTGTTCCCCCGTTCTGTGGTTCCGCAGTGGGTTCCACTGTTCTGTCATCAAGAGAACAAATGATGGGTGTTCCCCGTTCTGTGGTTCCGCAGTGGGTTCCACTGTTCTGTCATCAAGAGAACAAATGATGGGTGTTCCCCCGTTCTGTGGTTCCGCAGTGGGTTCCACTGTTCTGTTATCAGGGGAACAAATGATGGGTGTTCCCCCGTTCTGTGGTTCCGCAGTGGGTTCCACTGTTCTGTCATCAGGGGAACAAATGATGGGTGTTCCCCCGTTCTGTGGTTCCGCAGTGGGTTCCACTGTTCTGTCATAAAGGGGAACAAATGATGGGTGTTCCCCCGTTCTGTGGTTCCACAGTGGGTTCCACTGTTCTGTCATCAAGAGAACAAATGATGGGTGTTCCCCCGTTCTGTGGTTCCGCAGTGGGTTCCACTGTTCTGTCATCAAGAGAACAAATTATGGGTGTTCCCCCGTTCTGTGGTTCCTCAGTGGGTTCCACTGTTCTGTCATCAAGTGGAACAAATGATGGGTGTTCCCCCGTTCTGTGGTTCCGCAGTGGGTTCCACTGTTCTGTCATCAAGGGGAACAAATGATGGGTGTTCCCCCGTTCTGTGGTTCCGCAGTGGGTTCCACTGTTCTGTCATCAAGAGAACAAATGATGGGTGTTCCCCGTTCTGTGGTTCCGCAGTGGGTTCCACTGTTCTGTCATCAAGAGAACAAATGATGGATGTTCCCCCGTTCTGTGGTTCCGCAGTGGGTTCCACTGTTCTGTTATCAGGGGAACAAATGATGGGTGTTCCCCCGTTCTGTGGTTCCGCAGTGGGTTCCACTGTTCTGTCATCAGGGGAACTAATGATGGGTGTTCCCCCATTCTGTGGTTCCGCAGTGGGTTCCACTGTTCTGTCATCAAGGGGAACAAATGATGGGTGTTCCCCCGTTCTGTGGTTCCACAGTGGGTTACACTGTTCTGTCATCAAGAGAACAAATGATGGGTGTTCCCCCGTTCTGTGGTTCCGCAGTGGGTTCCACTGTTCTGTCATCAGGGGAACAAATGATGGGTGTTCCCCCATTCTGTGGTTCCGCAGTGGGTTCCACTGTTCTGTCATCAAGGGGAACAAATGATGGGTGTTCCCCCGTTCTGTGGTTCCACAGTGGGTTCCACTGTTCTGTCATCAAGAGAATAAATGATGGGTGTTCCCCCGTTCTGTGGTTCCGCAGTGGGTTCCACTGTTCTGTCATCAAGAGAACAAATGATGGGTGTTCCCCCGTTCTTTGGTTCCGCAGTGGGTTCCACTGTTCTGTTATCAGGGGAACAAATGATGGGTGTTCCCCCGTTCTGTGGTTCCGCAGTGGGTTCCACTGTTCTGTCATCAGGGGAACTAATGATGGGTGTTCCCGCATTCTGTGGTTCCGCAGTGGGTTCCACTGTTCTGTCATCAAGGGGAACAAATGATGGGTGTTCCCCCGTTCTGTGGTTCCACAGTGGTTTCCACTGTTCTGTCATCAAGAGAACAAATGATGGATGTTCCCCCGTTCTGTGGTTCCGCAGTGGGTTCCACTGTTCTGTCATCAGGGGAACAAATGATGGGTGTTCCCCCATTCTGTGGTTCCGCAGTGGGTTCCACTGTTCTGTCATCAAGAGAACAAATTATGGGTGTTCCCCCGTTCTGTGGTTCCGCAGTGGGTTCCACTGTTCTGTCATCAAGTGGAACAAATGATGGGTGTTCCCCCGTTCTGTGGTTCCGCAGTGGGTTCCACTGTTCTGTCATCAGGGGAACAAATGATGGGTGTACCCCCGTTCTGTGGTTCCGCAGTGGGTTCCACTGTTCTGTCATCAAGGGAACAAATGATGGGTGTTCCCCGTTCTGTGGTTCCGCAGTGGGTTCCACTGTTCTGTCATAAAGAGAACAAATGATGGGTGTTCCCCCATTCTGTGGTTCCGCAGTGGGTTCCACTGTTCTGTCATCAAGGGGAACAAATGATGGGTGTTCCCCCGTTCTGTGGTTCCACAGTGGGTTCCACTGTTCTGTCATCAAGAGAACAAATGATGGGTGTTCCCCCGTTCTGTGGTTCCGCAGTGGGTTCCACTGTTCTGTCATCAGGGGAACAAATGATGGGTGTTCCCCCATTCTGTGGTTCCGCAGTGGGTTCCACTGTTCTGTCATCAAGGGGAACAAATGATGGGTGTTCCCCCGTTCTGTGGTTCCACAGTGGGTTCCACTGTTCTGTCATCAAGAGAACAAATGATGGGTGTTCCCCCGTTCTGTGGTTCCGCAGTGGGTTCCACTGTTCTGTCATCAGGGGAACAAATGATGGGTGTTCCCCCATTCTGTGGTTCCGCAGTGGGTTCCACTGTTCTGTCATCAAGAGAACAAATGATGGGTGTTCCCCCGTTCTGTGGTTCCGCAGTGGGTTCCACTGTTCTGTCATCAAGGGAACAAATGATGGGTGTTCCCCCATTCTGTGGTTCCGCAGTGGGTTCCACTGTTCTGTCATCAGGGGAACAAATGATGGGTGTTCCCCCGTTCTGTGGTTCCGCAGTGGGTTCCACTGTTCTGTCATCAAGGGGAACAAATGATGGGTGTTCCCCCGTTCTGTGGTTCCACAGTGGGTTCCACTGTTCTGTCATCAAGAGAACAAATGATGGGTGTTCCCCCGTTCTGTGGTTCCGCAGTGGGTTCCACTGTTTTGTCATCAGGGGAACAAATGATGGGTGTTCCCCCATTCTGTGGTTCCTCAGTGGGTTCCACTGTTCTGTCATCAAGAGAACAAATTATGGGTGTTCCCCAGTTCTGTGGTTCCGCAGTGGGTTCCACTGTTCTGTCATCAAGTGGAACAAATGATGGGTGTTCTCCCGTTCTGTGGTTCCGCAGTGGGTTCCACTGTTCTGTCATCAAGAGAACAAATGATGGGTGTTCCCCCGTTCTGTGGTTCCGCAGTGGGTTCCACTGTTCTGTCATCAGGGGAACAAATGATGGGTGTTCCCCCGTTCTGTGGTTCCGCAGTGGGTTCCACTGTTCTGTCATCAAGAGAACAAATGATGTATGTTCACCGTTCTGTGGTTCCGCAGTGGGTTCCACTGTTCTGTCATCAAGAGAACAAATGATGGGTGTTCCCCCGTTCTGTGGTTCCGCAGTGGGTTCCACTGTTCTGTTATCAGGGGAACAAATGATGGGTGTTCCCCCGTTCTGTGGTTCCGCAGTGGGTTCCACTGTTCTGTCATCAGGGGAACAAATGATGGGTGTTCCCCCATTCTGTGGTTCCGCAGTGGGTTCCACTGTTCTGTCATCAAGGGGAACAAATGATGGGTGTTCCCCCGTTCTGTGGTTCCACAGTGGGTTCCACTGTTCTGTCATCAAGAGAACAAATGATGGGTGTTCCCCCGTTCTGTGGTTCCGCAGTGCGTTCCACTGTTCTGTCATCAGGGGAACAAATGATGGGTGTTCCCCCATTCTGTGGTTCCGCAGTGGGTTCCACTGTTCTGTCATCAAGGGGAACAAATGATGGGTGTTCCCCCGTTCTGTGGTTCCGCAGTGGGTTCCACTGTTCTGTCATCAAGAGAACAAATGATGGGTGTTCCCCCGTTCTGTGGTTCTGCAGTGGGTTCCACTGTTCTGTCATCAGGGGAACAAATGATGGGTGTTCCCCCATTCTGTGGTTCCGCAGTGGGTTCCACTGTTCTGTCATCAAGGGGAACAAATGATGGGTGTTCCCCCGTTCTGTGGTTCCGCAGTGGGTTCCACTGTTCTGTCATCAAGAGAACAAATGATGGGTGTTCCCCCGTTCTGTGGTTCCGCAGTGGGTTCCACTGTTCTGTTATCAGGGGAACAAATGATGGGTGTTCCCCCGTTCTGTGGTTCCGCAGTGGGTTCCACTGTTCTGTCATCAGGGGAACTAATGATGGATGTTCCCGCATTCTGTGGTTCCGCAGTGGGTTCCACTGTTCTGTCATCAAGAGAACAAATGATGGGTGTTCCCCCGTTCTGTGGTTCCGCAGTGGGTTCCACCTTTTCTGTCATCAGGGGAACAAATGATGGGTGTTCCCCCATTCTGTGGTTCCGCAGTGGGTTCCACTGTTCTGTCATCAAGGAGAACAAATTATGGGTGTTCCCCCGTTCTGTGGTTCCGCAGTGGGTTCCACTGTTCTGTCATCAAGTGGAACAAATGATGGTTGTTCCCCCGTTCTGTGGTTCCGCAGTGGGTTCCACTGTTCTGTCATCAAGAGAACAAATGATGGGTGTTCCCCCATTCTGTGGTTCCGCAGTGGGTTCCACTGTTCTGTCATCAGGGGAACAAATGATGGGTGTTCCCCCGTTCTGTGGTTCCGCAGTGGGTTCCACTGTTCTGTCATCAAGAGAACAAATGATGGGTGTTCCCCGTTCTGTGGTTCCGCAGTGGGTTCCACTGTTCTGTCATCAAGAGAACAAATGATGGGTGTTCCCCCGTTCTGTGGTTCCGCAGTGGGTTCCACTGTTCTGTTATCAGGGGAACAAATGATGGGTGTTCCCCCGTTCTGTGGTTCCGCAGTGGGTTCCACTGTTCTGTCATCAGGGGAACAAATGATGGGTGTTCCCCCGTTCTGTGGTTCCGCAGTGGGTTCCACTGTTCTGTCATAAAGGGGAACAAATGATGGGTGTTCCCCCGTTCTGTGGTTCCACAGTGGGTTCCACTGTTCTGTCATCAAGAGAACAAATGATGGGTGTTCCCCCGTTCTGTGGTTCCGCAGTGGGTTCCACTGTTCTGTCATCAAGAGAACAAATTATGGGTGTTCCCCCGTTCTGTGGTTCCTCAGTGGGTTCCACTGTTCTGTCATCAAGTGGAACAAATGATGGGTGTTCCCCCGTTCTGTGGTTCCGCAGTGGGTTCCACTGTTCTGTCATCAAGGGGAACAAATGATGGGTGTTCCCCCGTTCTGTGGTTCCGCAGTGGGTTCCACTGTTCTGTCATCAAGAGAACAAATGATGGGTGTTCCCCGTTCTGTGGTTCCGCAGTGGGTTCCACTGTTCTGTCATCAAGAGAACAAATGATGGATGTTCCCCCGTTCTGTGGTTCCGCAGTGGGTTCCACTGTTCTGTTATCAGGGGAACAAATGATGGGTGTTCCCCCGTTCTGTGGTTCCGCAGTGGGTTCCACTGTTCTGTCATCAGGGGAACTAATGATGGGTGTTCCCCCATTCTGTGGTTCCGCAGTGGGTTCCACTGTTCTGTCATCAAGGGGAACAAATGATGGGTGTTCCCCCGTTCTGTGGTTCCACAGTGGGTTACACTGTTCTGTCATCAAGAGAACAAATGATGGGTGTTCCCCCGTTCTGTGGTTCCGCAGTGGGTTCCACTGTTCTGTCATCAGGGGAACAAATGATGGGTGTTCCCCCATTCTGTGGTTCCGCAGTGGGTTCCACTGTTCTGTCATCAAGGGGAACAAATGATGGGTGTTCCCCCGTTCTGTGGTTCCACAGTGGGTTCCACTGTTCTGTCATCAAGAGAATAAATGATGGGTGTTCCCCCGTTCTGTGGTTCCGCAGTGGGTTCCACTGTTCTGTCATCAGGGGAACAAATGATGGGTGTTCCCCCATTTTGTGGTTCCGCAGTGGGTTCCACTGTTCTGTCATCAAGAGAACAAATGATGGGTGTTCCCCCGTTCTGTGGTTCCGCAGTGAGTTCCACTGTTCTGTCATCAGGGGAACAAATGATGGGTGTTCCCCCATTCTGTGGTTCCGCAGTGGGTTCCACTGTTCTGTCATCAGGGGAACAAATGATCGGTGTTCCCCCGTTCTGTGGTTCCGCAGTGGGTTCCACTGTTCTGTCATCAGGGGAACAAATGATGGGTGTTCCCCCGTTCTGTGGTTCCGCAGTGGGTTCCACTGTTCTGTCATCAAGAGAACAAATGATGGGTGTTCCCCCGTTCTGTGGTTCCGCAGTGAGTTCCACTGTTCTGTCATCAGGGGAACAAATGATGGGTGTTCCCCCATTCTGTGGTTCCGCAGTGGGTTCCACTGTTCTGTCATCAGGGGAACAAATGATGGGTGTTCCCCCGTTCTGTGGTTCCGCAGTGGGTTCCACTGTTCTGTCATCAAGGGGAACAAATGATGGGTGTTCCCCCGTTCTGTGGTTCCACAGTGGGTTCCACTGTTCTGTCATCAAGAGAACAAATGATGGGTGTTCCCCCGTTCTGTGGTTCCGCAGTGGGTTCCACTGTTTTGTCATCAGGGGAACAAATGATGGGTGTTCCCCCATTCTGTGGTTCCGCAGTGGGTTCCACTGTTCTGTCATCAAGAGAACAAATTATGGGTGTTCCCCCGGTCTGTGGTTCCGCAGTGGGTTCCACTGTTCTGTCATCAAGTTGAACAAATGATGGGTGTTCTCCCGTTCTGTGGTTCCGCAGTGGGTTCCACTGTTCTGTCATCAAGAGAACAAATGATGGGTGTTCCCGCATTCTGTGGTTCCGCAGTGGGTTCCACTGTTCTGTCATCAGGGGAACAAATGATGGGTGTTCCCCCGTTCTGTGGTTCCGCAGTGGGTTCCACTGTTCTGTCATCAAGAGAACAAATGATGGGTGTTCACCGTTCTGTGGTTCCGCAGTGGGTTCCACTGTTCTGTCATCAAGAGAACAAATGATGGGTGTTCCCCCGTTCTGTGGTTCCGCAGTGGGTTCCACTGTTCTGTTATCAGGGGAACAAATGATGGGTGTTCCCCCGTTCTGTGGTTCCGCAGTGGGTTCCACTGTTCTGTCATCAGGGGAACAAATGATGGGTGTTCCCCCATTCTGTGGTTCCGTAGTGGGTTCCACTGTTCTGTCATCAAGGGGAACAAATGATGGGTGTTCCCCCGTTCTGTGGTTCCACAGTGGGTTCCACTGTTCTGTCATCAAGAGAACAAATGATGGGTGTTCCCCCGTTCTGTGGTTCCGCAGTGGGTTCCACTGTTCTGTCTTCAGGGGAACAAATGATGGGTGTTCCCCCATTCTGTGGTTCCGCAGTGGGTTCCACTGTTCTGTCATCAAGGGGAACAAATGATGGGTGTTCCCCCGTTCTGTGGTTCCGCAGTGGGTTCCACTGTTCTGTCATCAAGAGAACAAATGATGGGTGTTCCCCCGTTCTGTGGTTCTGCAGTGGGTTCCAATGTTCTGTCATCAGGGGAACAAATGATGGGTGTTCCCCCGTTCTGTGGTTCCGCAGTGGGTTCTACTGTTCTGTCATCAAGGGGAACAAATGATGGGTGTTCCCCCGTTCTGTGGTTCCGCAGTGGGTTCCACTGTTCTGTCATCAAGAGAACAAATGATGGGTGTTCCCCGTTCTGTGGTTCCGCAGTGGGTTCCACTGTTCTGTCATCAAGAGAACAAATGATGGATGTTCCCCCGTTCTGTGGTTCCGCAGTGGGTTCCACTGTTCTGTTATCAGGGGAACAAATGATGGGTGTTCCCCCGTTCTGTGGTTCCGCAGTGGGTTCCACTGTTCTGTCATCAGGGGAACAAATGATGGGTGTTCCCCCATTCTGTGGTTCCGCAGTGGGTTCCACTGTTCTGTCATCAAGGGGAACAAATGATGGGTGTTCCCCCGTTCTGTGGTTCCACAGTGGGTTCCACTGTTCTGTCATCAAGAGAACAAATGATGGATGTTCCCCCGTTCTGTGGTTCCGCAGTGGGTTCCACTGTTCTGTCATCAGGGGAACAAATGATGGGTGTTCCCCCATTCTGTGGTTCCGCAGTGGGTTCCACTGTTCTGTCATCAAGAGAACAAATTATGGGTGTTCCCCCGTTCTGTGGTTCCGCAGTGGGTTCCACTGTTCTGTCATCAAGTTTAACAAATGATGGGTGTTCCCCCGTTCTGTGGTTCCGCAGTGGGTTCCACTGTTCTGTCATCAAGAGAACAAATGATGGGTGTTCCCCCATTCTGTGGTTCTGCAGTGGGTTCCACTGTTCTGTCATCAGGGGAACAAATGATGGGTGTTCCCCCGTTCTATGGTTCCGCAGTGGGTTCCACTGTTCTGTCATCAAGAGAACAAATGATGGGTGTTCCCCGTTCTGTGGTTCCGCAGTGGGTTCCACTGTTCTGTCATCAAGAGAACAAATGATGGGTGTTCCCCCATTCTGTGGTTCCGCAGTGGGTTCCACTGTTCTGTCATCAAGGGGAACAAATGATGGGTGTTCCCCCGTTCTGTGGTTCCACAGTGGGTTCCACTGTTCTGTCATCAAGAGAACAAATGATGGGTGTTCCCCCGTTCTGTGGTTCCGCAGTGGGTTCCACTGTTCTGTCATCAGGGGAACAAATGATGGGTGTTCCCCCATTCTGTGGTTCCGCAGTGGGTTCCACTGTTCTGTCATCAAGGGGAACAAATGATGGGTGTTCCCCCGTTCTGTGGTTCCACAGTGGGTTCCACTGTTCTGTCATCAAGAGAACAAATGATGGGTGTTCCCCCGTTCTGTGGTTCCGCAGTGGGTTCCACTGTTCTGTCATCAGGGGAACAAATGATGGGTGTTCCCCCATTCTGTGGTTCCGCAGTGGGTTCCACTGTTCTGTCATCAAGAGAACAAATGATGGGTGTTCCCCCGTTCTGTGGTTCCGCAGTGGGTTCCACTGTTCTGTCATCAGGGGAACAAATGATGGGTGTTCCCCAATTCTGTGGTTCCGCAGTGGGTTCCACTGTTCTGTCATCAGGGGAACAAATGATGGGTGTTCCCCCGTTCTGTGGTTCCGCAGTGGGTTCCACTGTTCTGTCATCAAGGGGAACAAATGATGGGTGTTCCCCGTTCTGTGGTTCCACAGTGGGTTCCACTGTTCTGTCATCAAGAGAACAAATGATGGGTGTTACCCCGTTCTGTGGTTCCGCAGTGGGTTCCACTGTTTTGTCATCAGGGGAACAAATGATGGATGTTCCCCCATTCTGTGGTTCCGCAGTGGGTTCCACTGTTCTGTCATCAAGAGAACAAATTATGGGTGTTCCCCCGTTCTGTGGTTCCGCAGTGGGTTCCACTGTTCTGTCATCAAGTGGAACAAATGATGGGTGTTCTCCCGTTCTGTGGTTCCGCAGTGGGTTCCACTGTTCTGTCATCAAGAGAACAAATGATGGGTGTTCCCGCATTCTGTGGTTCCGCAGTGGGTTCCACTGTTCTGTCATCAGGGGAACAAATGATGGGTGTTCCCCCGTTCTGTGGTTCCGCAGTGGGTTCCACTGTTCTGTCATCAAGAGAACAAATGATGGGTGTTCACCGTTCTGTGGTTCCGCAGTGGGTTCCACTGTTCTGTCATCAAGAGAACAAATGATGGGTGTTCCCCCGTTCTGTGGTTCCGCAGTGGGTTCCACTGTTCTGTTATCAGGGGAACAAATGATGGGTGTTCCCCCGTTCTGTGGTTCCGCAGTGGGTTCCACTGTTCTGTCATCAGGGGAACAAATGATGGGTGTTCCCCCATTCTGTGGTTCCGCAGTGGGTTCCACTGTTCTGTCATCAAGGGGAACAAATGATGGGTGTTCCCCCGTTCTGTGGTTCCACAGTGGGTTCCACTGTTCTGTCATCAAGAGAACAAATGATGGGTGTTCCCCCGTTCTGTGGTTCCGCAGTGCGTTCCACTGTTCTGTCATCAGGGGAACAAATGATGGGTGTTCCCCCATTCTGTGGTTCCGCAGTGGGTTCCACTGTTCTGTCATCAAGGGGAACAAATGATGGGTGTTCCCCCGTTCTGTGGTTCCGCAGTGGGTTCCACTGTTCTGTCATCAAGAGAACAAATGATGGGTGTTCCCCCGTTCTGTGGTTCTGCAGTGGGTTCCACTGTTCTGTCATCAGGGGAACAAATGATGGGTGTTCCCCCGTTCTGTGGTTCCGCAGTGGGTTCCACTGTTCTGTCATCAAGGGGAACAAATGATGGGTGTTCCCCCGTTCTGTGGTTCCGCAGTGGGTTCCACTGTTCTGTCATCAAGAGAACAAATGAAGGGTGTTCCCCCGTTCTGTGGTTCCGCAGTGGGTTCCACTGTTCTGTTATCAGGGGAACAAATGATGGGTGTTCCCCCGTTCTGTGGTTCCGCAGTGGGTTCCACTGTTCTGTCATCAGGGGAACTAATGATGGGTGTTCCCGCATTCTGTGGTTCCGCAGTGGGTTCCACTGTTCTGTCATCAAGAGAACAAATGATGGGTGTTCCCCCGTTCTGTGGTTCCGCAATGGGTTCCACTGTTCTGTCATCAGGGGAACAAATGATGGGTGTTCCCACATTCTGTGGTTCCGCAGTGGGTTCCACTGTTCTGTCATCAAGAGAACAAATGATGGGTGTTCACCGTTCTGTGGTTCCGCAGTGGGTTCCACTGTTCTGTCATCAAGAGAACAAATGATGGGTGTTCCCCCGTTCTGTGGTTCCGCAGTGGGTTCCACGGTTCTGTCATCAGGGGAACAAATGATGGGTGTTCCCCCATTCTGTGGTTCCGCAGTGGGTTCCACTGTTCTGTCATCAAGGGGAACAAATGATGGGTGTTCCCCCGTTCTGTGGTTCCACAGTGGGTTCCACTGTTCTGTCATCAAGAGAACAAATGATGGGTGTTCCCCCGTTCTGTGGTTCCGCAGTGCGTTCCACTGTTCTGTCATCAGGGGAACAAATGATGGGTGTTCCCCCATTCTGTGGTTCCGCAGTGGGTTCCACTGTTCTGTCATCAGGGGAACAAATGATGGGTGTTCCCCCATTCTGTGGTTCCGCAGTGGGTTCCACTGTTCTGTCATCAAGGGGAACAAATGATGGGTGTTCCCCCGTTCTGTGGTTCCGCAGTGGGTTCCACTGTTCTGTCATCAAGAGAACAAATGATGGGTGTTACCCCGTTCTGTGGTTCCGCAGTGGGTTCCACTGTTTTGTCATCAGGGGAACAAATGATGGATGTTCCCCCATTCTGTGGTTCCGCAGTGGGTTCCACTGTTCTGTCATCAAGAGAACAAATTATGGGTGTTCCCCCGTTCTGTGGTTCCGCAGTGGGTTCCACTGTTCTGTCATCAAGTGGAACAAATGATGGGTGTTCTCCCGTTCTGTGGTTCCGCAGTGGGTTCCACTGTTCTGTCATCAAGAGAACAAATGATGGGTGTTCCCGCATTCTGTGGTTCCGCAGTGGGTTCCACTGTTCTGTCATCAGGGGAACAAATGATGGGTGTTCCCCCGTTCTGTGGTTCCGCAGTGGGTTCCACTGTTCTGTCATCAAGAGAACAAATGATGGGTGTTCACCGTTCTGTGGTTCCGCAGTGGGTTCCACTGTTCTGTCATCAAGAGAACAAATGATGGGTGTTCCCCCATTCTGTGGTTCCGCAGTGGGTTCCACTGTTCTGTCATCAAGGGGAACAAATGATGGGTGTTCCCCCGTTCTGTGGTTCCGCAGTGGGTTCCACTGTTCTGTCATCAAGAGAACAAATGATGGGTGTTCCCCCGTTCTGTGGTTCTGCAGTGGGTTCCACTGTTCTGTCATCAGGGGAACAAATGATGGGTGTTCCCCCGTTCTGTGGTTCCGCAGTGGGTTCCACTGTTCTGTCATCAAGGGGAACAAATGATGGGTGTTCCCCCGTTCTGTGGTTCCGCAGTGGGTTCCACTGTTCTGTCATCAAGAGAACAAATGAAGGGTGTTCCCCCGTTCTGTGGTTCCGCAGTGGGTTCCACTGTTCTGTTATCAGGGGAACAAATGATGGGTGTTCCCCCGTTCTGTGGTTCCGCAGTGGGTTCCACTGTTCTGTCATCAGGGGAACTAATGATGGGTGTTCCCGCATTCTGTGGTTCCGCAGTGGGTTCCACTGTTCTGTCATCAAGAGAACAAATGATGGGTGTTCCCCCGTTCTGTGGTTCCGCAATGGGTTCCACTGTTCTGTCATCAGGGGAACAAATGATGGGTGTTCCCACATTCTGTGGTTCCGCAGTGGGTTCCACTGTTCTGTCATCAAGAGAACAAATGATGGGTGTTCACCGTTCTGTGGTTCCGCAGTGGGTTCCACTGTTCTGTCATCAAGAGAACAAATGATGGGTGTTCCCCCGTTCTGTGGTTCCGCAGTGGGTTCCACGGTTCTGTCATCAGGGGAACAAATGATGGGTGTTCCCCCATTCTGTGGTTCCGCAGTGGGTTCCACTGTTCTGTCATCAAGGGGAACAAATGATGGGTGTTCCCCCGTTCTGTGGTTCCACAGTGGGTTCCACTGTTCTGTCATCAAGAGAACAAATGATGGGTGTTCCCCCGTTCTGTGGTTCCGCAGTGCGTTCCACTGTTCTGTCATCAGGGGAACAAATGATGGGTGTTCCCCCATTCTGTGGTTCCGCAGTGGGTTCCACTGTTCTGTCATCAGGGGAACAAATGATGGGTGTTCCCCCATTCTGTGGTTCCGCAGTGGGTTCCACTGTTCTGTCATCAAGGGGAACAAATGATGGGTGTTCCCCCGTTCTGTGGTTCCGCAGTGGGTTCCACTGTTCTGTCATCAAGAGAACAAATGATGGGTGTTACCCCGTTCTGTGGTTCCGCAGTGGGTTCCACTGTTTTGTCATCAGGGGAACAAATGATGGATGTTCCCCCATTCTGTGGTTCCGCAGTGGGTTCCACTGTTCTGTCATCAAGAGAACAAATTATGGGTGTTCCCCCGTTCTGTGGTTCCGCAGTGGGTTCCACTGTTCTGTCATCAAGTGGAACAAATGATGGGTGTTCTCCCGTTCTGTGGTTCCGCAGTGGGTTCCACTGTTCTGTCATCAAGAGAACAAATGATGGGTGTTCCCGCATTCTGTGGTTCCGCAGTGGGTTCCACTGTTCTGTCATCAGGGGAACAAATGATGGGTGTTCCCCCGTTCTGTGGTTCCGCAGTGGGTTCCACTGTTCTGTCATCAAGAGAACAAATGATGGGTGTTCACCGTTCTGTGGTTCCGCAGTGGGTTCCACTGTTCTGTCATCAAGAGAACAAATGATGGGTGTTCCCCCGTTCTGTGGTTCCGCAGTGGGTTCCACTGTTCTGTTATCAGGGGAACAAATGATGGGTGTTCCCCCGTTCTGTGGTTCCGCAGTGGGTTCCACTGTTCTGTCATCAGGGGAACAAATGATGGGTGTTCCCCCATTCTGTGGTTCCGCAGTGGGTTCCACTGTTCTGTCATCAAGGGGAACAAATGATGGGTGTTCCCCCGTTCTGTGGTTCCACAGTGGGTTCCACTGTTCTGTCATCAAGAGAACAAATGATGGGTGTTCCCCCGTTCTGTGGTTCCGCAGTGCGTTCCACTGTTCTGTCATCAGGGGAACAAATGATGGGTGTTCCCCCATTCTGTGGTTCCGCAGTGGGTTCCACTGTTCTGTCATCAAGGGGAACAAATGATGGGTGTTCCCCCGTTCTGTGGTTCCGCAGTGGGTTCCACTGTTCTGTCATCAAGAGAACAAATGATGGGTGTTCCCCCGTTCTGTGGTTCTGCAGTGGGTTCCACTGTTCTGTCATCAGGGGAACAAATGATGGGTGTTCCCCCGTTCTGTGGTTCCGCAGTGGGTTCCACTGTTCTGTCATCAAGGGGAACAAATGATGGGTGTTCCCCCGTTCTGTGGTTCCGCAGTGGGTTCCACTGTTCTGTCATCAAGAGAACAAATGAAGGGTGTTCCCCCGTTCTGTGGTTCCGCAGTGGGTTCCACTGTTCTGTTATCAGGGGAACAAATGATGGGTGTTCCCCCGTTCTGTGGTTCCGCAGTGGGTTCCACTGTTCTGTCATCAGGGGAACTAATGATGGGTGTTCCCGCATTCTGTGGTTCCGCAGTGGGTTCCACTGTTCTGTCATCAAGAGAACAAATGATGGGTGTTCCCCCGTTCTGTGGTTCCGCAATGGGTTCCACTGTTCTGTCATCAGGGGAACAAATGATGGGTGTTCCCACATTCTGTGGTTCCGCAGTGGGTTCCACTGTTCTGTCATCAAGAGAACAAATGATGGGTGTTCACCGTTCTGTGGTTCCGCAGTGGGTTCCACTGTTCTGTCATCAAGAGAACAAATGATGGGTGTTCCCCCGTTCTGTGGTTCCGCAGTGGGTTCCACGGTTCTGTCATCAGGGGAACAAATGATGGGTGTTCCCCCATTCTGTGGTTCCGCAGTGGGTTCCACTGTTCTGTCATCAAGGGGAACAAATGATGGGTGTTCCCCCGTTCTGTGGTTCCACAGTGGGTTCCACTGTTCTGTCATCAAGAGAACAAATGATGGGTGTTCCCCCGTTCTGTGGTTCCGCAGTGCGTTCCACTGTTCTGTCATCAGGGGAACAAATGATGGGTGTTCCCCCATTCTGTGGTTCCGCAGTGGGTTCCACTGTTCTGTCATCAGGGGAACAAATGATGGGTGTTCCCCCATTCTGTGGTTCCGCAGTGGGTTCCACTGTTCTGTCATCAAGGGGAACAAATGATGGGTGTTCCCCCGTTCTGTGGTTCCGCAGTGGGTTCCACTGTTCTGTCATCAAGAGAACAAATGATGGATGTTCCCCCGTTCTGTGGTTCCGCAGTGGGTTCCACTGTTCTGTTATCAGGGGAACAAATGATGGGTGTTCCCCCGTTCTGTGGTTCCGCAGTGGGTTCCACTGTTCTGTCATCAAGGGGAACAAATGATGGGTGTTCCCCCGTTCTGTGGTTCCGCAGTGGGTTCCACTGTTCTGTCATCAAGAGAACAAATGATGGGTGTTCCCCGTTCTGTGGTTCCGCAGTGGGTTCCACTGTTCTGTCATCAAGAGAACAAATGATGGGTGTTCCCCCGTTCTTTGGTTCCGCAGTGGGTTCCACTGTTCTGTTATCAGGGGAACAAATGATGGGTGTTCCCCCGTTCTGTGGTTCCGCAGTGGGTTCCACTGTTCTGTCATCAGGGGAACTAATGATGGGTGTTCCCGCATTCTGTGGTTCCGCAGTGGGTTCCACTGTTCTGTCATCAAGGGGAACAAATGATGGGTGTTCCCCCGTTCTGTGGTTCCACAGTGGTTTCCACTGTTCTGTCATCAAGAGAACAAATGATGGATGTTCCCCCGTTCTGTGGTTCCGCAGTGGGTTCCACTGTTCTGTCATCAGGGGAACAAATGATGGGTGTTCCCCCATTCTGTGGTTCCGCAGTGGGTTCCACTGTTCTGTCATCAAGAGAACAAATTATGGGTGTTCCCCCGTTCTGTGGTTCCGCAGTGGGTTCCACTGTTCTGTCATCAAGTGGAACAAATGATGGGTGTTCCCCCGTTCTGTGGTTCCGCAGTGGGTTCCACTGTTCTGTCATCAGGGGAACAAATGATGGGTGTACCCCCGTTCTGTGGTTCCGCAGTGGGTTCCACTGTTCTGTCATCAAGGGAACAAATGATGGGTGTTCCCCGTTCTGTGGTTCCGCAGTGGGTTCCACTGTTCTGTCATAAAGAGAACAAATGATGGGTGTTCCCCCATTCTGTGGTTCCGCAGTGGGTTCCACTGTTCTGTCATCAAGGGGAACAAATGATGGGTGTTCCCCCGTTCTGTGGTTCCACAGTGGGTTCCACTGTTCTGTCATCAAGAGAACAAATGATGGGTGTTCCCCCGTTCTGTGGTTCCGCAGTGGGTTCCACTGTTCTGTCATCAGGGGAACAAATGATGGGTGTTCCCCCATTCTGTGGTTCCGCAGTGGGTTCCACTGTTCTGTCATCAAGGGGAACAAATGATGGGTGTTCCCCCGTTCTGTGGTTCCACAGTGGGTTCCACTGTTCTGTCATCAAGAGAACAAATGATGGGTGTTCCCCCGTTCTGTGGTTCCGCAGTGGGTTCCACTGTTCTGTCATCAGGGGAACAAATGATGGGTGTTCCCCCATTCTGTGGTTCCGCAGTGGGTTCCACTGTTCTGTCATCAAGAGAACAAATGATGGGTGTTCCCCCGTTCTGTGGTTCCGCAGTGGGTTCCACTGTTCTGTCATCAAGGGAACAAATGATGGGTGTTCCCCCATTCTGTGGTTCCGCAGTGGGTTCCACTGTTCTGTCATCAGGGGAACAAATGATGGGTGTTCCCCCGTTCTGTGGTTCCGCAGTGGGTTCCACTGTTCTGTCATCAAGGGGAACAAATGATGGGTGTTCCCCCGTTCTGTGGTTCCACAGTGGGTTCCACTGTTCTGTCATCAAGAGAACAAATGATGGGTGTTCCCCCGTTCTGTGGTTCCGCAGTGGGTTCCACTGTTTTGTCATCAGGGGAACAAATGATGGGTGTTCCCCCATTCTGTGGTTCCGCAGTGGGTTCCACTGTTCTGTCATCAAGAGAACAAATTATGGGTGTTCCCCAGTTCTGTGGTTCCGCAGTGGGTTCCACTGTTCTGTCATCAAGTGGAACAAATGATGGGTGTTCTCCCGTTCTGTGGTTCCGCAGTGGGTTCCACTGTTCTGTCATCAAGAGAACAAATGATGGGTGTTCCCCCGTTCTGTGGTTCCGCAGTGGGTTCCACTGTTCTGTCATCAGGGGAACAAATGATGGGTGTTCCCCCGTTCTGTGGTTCCGCAGTGGGTTCCACTGTTCTGTCATCAAGAGAACAAATGATGTATGTTCACCGTTCTGTGGTTCCGCAGTGGGTTCCACTGTTCTGTCATCAAGAGAACAAATGATGGGTGTTCCCCCGTTCTGTGGTTCCGCAGTGGGTTCCACTGTTCTGTTATCAGGGGAACAAATGATGGGTGTTCCCCCGTTCTGTGGTTCCGCAGTGGGTTCCACTGTTCTGTCATCAGGGGAACAAATGATGGGTGTTCCCCCATTCTGTGGTTCCGCAGTGGGTTCCACTGTTCTGTCATCAAGGGGAACAAATGATGGGTGTTCCCCCGTTCTGTGGTTCCACAGTGGGTTCCACTGTTCTGTCATCAAGAGAACAAATGATGGGTGTTCCCCCGTTCTGTGGTTCCGCAGTGCGTTCCACTGTTCTGTCATCAGGGGAACAAATGATGGGTGTTCCCCCATTCTGTGGTTCCGCAGTGGGTTCCACTGTTCTGTCATCAAGGGGAACAAATGATGGGTGTTCCCCCGTTCTGTGGTTCCGCAGTGGGTTCCACTGTTCTGTCATCAAGAGAACAAATGATGGGTGTTCCCCCGTTCTGTGGTTCTGCAGTGGGTTCCACTGTTCTGTCATCAGGGGAACAAATGATGGGTGTTCCCCCATTCTGTGGTTCCGCAGTGGGTTCCACTGTTCTGTCATCAAGGGGAACAAATGATGGGTGTTCCCCCGTTCTGTGGTTCCGCAGTGGGTTCCACTGTTCTGTCATCAAGAGAACAAATGATGGGTGTTCCCCCGTTCTGTGGTTCCGCAGTGGGTTCCACTGTTCTGTTATCAGGGGAACAAATGATGGGTGTTCCCCCGTTCTGTGGTTCCGCAGTGGGTTCCACTGTTCTGTCATCAGGGGAACTAATGATGGATGTTCCCGCATTCTGTGGTTCCGCAGTGGGTTCCACTGTTCTGTCATCAAGAGAACAAATGATGGGTGTTCCCCCGTTCTGTGGTTCCGCAGTGGGTTCCACCTTTTCTGTCATCAGGGGAACAAATGATGGGTGTTCCCCCATTCTGTGGTTCCGCAGTGGGTTCCACTGTTCTGTCATCAAGGAGAACAAATTATGGGTGTTCCCCCGTTCTGTGGTTCCGCAGTGGGTTCCACTGTTCTGTCATCAAGTGGAACAAATGATGGTTGTTCCCCCGTTCTGTGGTTCCGCAGTGGGTTCCACTGTTCTGTCATCAAGAGAACAAATGATGGGTGTTCCCCCATTCTGTGGTTCCGCAGTGGGTTCCACTGTTCTGTCATCAGGGGAACAAATGATGGGTGTTCCCCCGTTCTGTGGTTCCGCAGTGGGTTCCACTGTTCTGTCATCAAGAGAACAAATGATGGGTGTTCCCCGTTCTGTGGTTCCGCAGTGGGTTCCACTGTTCTGTCATCAAGAGAACAAATGATGGGTGTTCCCCCGTTCTGTGGTTCCGCAGTGGGTTCCACTGTTCTGTTATCAGGGGAACAAATGATGGGTGTTCCCCCGTTCTGTGGTTCCGCAGTGGGTTCCACTGTTCTGTCATCAGGGGAACAAATGATGGGTGTTCCCCCGTTCTGTGGTTCCGCAGTGGGTTCCACTGTTCTGTCATAAAGGGGAACAAATGATGGGTGTTCCCCCGTTCTGTGGTTCCACAGTGGGTTCCACTGTTCTGTCATCAAGAGAACAAATGATGGGTGTTCCCCCGTTCTGTGGTTCCGCAGTGGGTTCCACTGTTCTGTCATCAAGAGAACAAATTATGGGTGTTCCCCCGTTCTGTGGTTCCTCAGTGGGTTCCACTGTTCTGTCATCAAGTGGAACAAATGATGGGTGTTCCCCCGTTCTGTGGTTCCGCAGTGGGTTCCACTGTTCTGTCATCAAGGGGAACAAATGATGGGTGTTCCCCCGTTCTGTGGTTCCGCAGTGGGTTCCACTGTTCTGTCAGCAAGAGAACAAATGATGGGTGTTCCCCCGTTCTGTGGTTCCACAGTGGGTTCCACTGTTCTGTCATCAGGGGAACAAATGATGGGTGTTCCCCCGTTCTGTGGTTCCGCAGTGGGTTCCACTGTTCTGTCATCAAGAGAACAAATGATGGGTGTTCCCCCGTTCTGTGGTTCCGCAGTGGGTTCCACTGTTCTGTCATCAGGGGAACAAATGATGGGTGTTTCCCCGTTCTGTGGTTCCGCAGTGGGTTCCACTGTTCTGTCATCAAGAGAACAAATGATGGGTGTTCCCCCGTTCTGTGATTCCGCAGTAGGCCCGAGGGGGAGTGGCCAATATACCACGGCTAAGGGCTATTCTTACGCACAAAGCAACATAGTAGAATAATAGTGAAGACATCATAACTATGAAATAACACATATGGAATCATCTAGTAACCAAAACAGTTCAGTAGAGTTACCTGCCTCAGAAATTGCAACTCAAGTAAATGCTTCACAGAGTTCAAGTAACAGACACATCTCAACATCAACTGTTCAGAGGCGACTTCTGCAAATAAATCACTACTAACGGACTCCAATAAGATAAAGAATAAGTTAAAGAGACTTGCTTGGGCCAAGAAACACGGTGCAATGGACATTAGACCGTTGGAAATCTGTCCTTTAGTCTGATGAGTCAAAATTTGAGGTACCAAACACTGTGTCTTTGTGAGACGCAGAGTAGGTTAACTGATGATCTCTGCATGTGTGGTTCCCAGCGTGAAGCATGGAGGAGGAGGTGTGATGGTGTGCTTTGGTGGTGACACTGTCTGTGATTTATTTAGAATTCCATGCAAACTTAACCAGCATGGCTACCACGGCATTCTGCAGCGACACGTCATCCCATCTGGTTTGCGCCTGTTTTTCAAAACTGCATAAACCTAATGTCAAGTTAAAGTGTACTGTTAGCTAGCTAACATTAGCTGGCTGGCTCGCTAGCTAACGTTATGTGTATGCTCCCCACTTTCTGGAGGACCGGGTTTTGAAATCAGTGGAATTTGAGTGTGATAGTTAAGGAGATGGAGAAAACACCACCAGTCTGGAATACATCATCAAACTAAGGGCAACCATGCATGGCATCAGACAGGAGACGCGTCCAACCATGATGTATACTGGTAAGATTTTCAGATATTACACGTTTTTTAATTTTGACAGAAAGTGGATTAATTTCAGTGTACTGTTAGCTAGCTGACGTTAGCTGGCAGGGTCGCTAGCTAACGTTTTGTGTATGATCCCGTTCTTCGTAACTCAGACACATTTGCTTGACTAGTTATAGCCATAGAACCTGGTGGTTAGCTACCTGCAGATTCATGCAGGGTAGTAATGTTAACTCACTCACTTTTGTACATTGCCTTGGTCCGAACTATTTACCTTATTTTAGCGCCCCAAAAAACTTAATAGTTGTAGATCAACTGTAATATCAATACCATTGTAAAGCACAATTTCTCCCAGTATAGCTGCTGATGGGACTGGCTGACTGACTGGCTGACTGGCTGGAAAACTGGCTGGCTGACTGGCTAGCTGACTGACTGGCTAACTGACTGGCTGACTGGCTGGCTGACTGGCTGACTGGCTGACTGGCTGACTGACTGGCTAGCTGGCTGACTGGCTGACTGGCTAGTTAGCTGACTGGCTAGCTGGCTGACTGGCTGACTGGCTGACTGGCTGACTGGCTAGCTGACTGACTGGCTAGCTGGCTGACTGACTGGCTGACTGGCTAGCTGACTGACTGACTGGCTAGCTGGCTGACTGGCTAGATGACTGACTGGCTAGCTGGCTGGCTGACTGGCTAGCTGACTGACTGGCTAGCTGGCTGACTGGCTAGCTGACTGACTGGCTAGCTAACTGACTGGCTAGCTGGCTGACTGGCTAGATGTCTGACTTCCAACAAAATTCATGACGAGACCTTCATGATGCCCATCTCTGCATGATTCAAGAAGGCAATGAGCTCCGTCTGGTCTTTTTAAAAATGGCGGGTGGGGAAGCAAAACCTATTGCGTGAGAAGGAGAGACGTCGTTTGGGAAAACGGCTTATTTTTCACTCGATCTGTCCAACTTATCGCCTCTAAAATGTAAATAAAACACTATAAAGAGTTTATATAATGTGTCATTACATACCTATTTGAAGGTTTGTGTCGAATTTGAATCAGGTTTTAAGGGAGGTGCTAAAGTGATCTTAGAAGTAAACAGCGGCTTTGAGAGTCATGATCGCTTGCAGTGATGACGCAAAAAATGACTAGGTATCCCCACTTACCCCCTGTCCATTTCTTGTTTTTAAACGATGAGAGAAGTGCTACACCAGGTGGAGAGAGATTGTAAGACAGAAATAGTTGCTTTATGCGTGCTGTACGTTACGGCATGACACGTCACGATGTAACGGAGGGTCAGTTTTTCAACTTTTTCTCCAATATTATAGAGCCATTACCATGTCGATCAACTCTTGAATAGAAACGTAGTTCACACCCCAGATTTTGAAGTCAACACAGTCGCTACAGTCCCATTAGTTTTCTTTGTAGCCTCGTTTGAATGTCGAGGTTGTGCACATTTGTACGGAATGGGATGAGTTTACATTAACGTGATGAGTTGTGATTATGGTCCATTGTTTTGCTAGCTAGCTAGTTACATGTCTTAACAAAAGACTCCACTCTAATTTTGACAAAGTATTTTAATTTCAAGTTAAAGTGTACTGTTAGCTAGCTAGCTAACGTTAGCTGGCTGGCTCACTAACTAACGTTACGTCATGCTTTGGGATTCATTGTTTACCTAGCCAGCTATAATTTTTGAATGCACAACACCCGTTGAATATGTCCAGTGTCAGTAAACATTGCCAACAAAGGGTAATTCAATTGTTGCCAGCAGCACTGTTACAGTCACAAACGCTCTGGATAACATGAAAACTGCTTAACCAGCTCTGCTAGGGGGAGTAACATGGTCAGAGTGGGGTGTTCTCTCATTATGAGTCTGGAAGTAGCTAGTCAATGTTAGTCAGTTAGCTTGGTGCTTGACTGTAGTTGTGAGGTCAGAGCTTTCGGAACAACCCTACTTATTGGCCGGAGCATCTAGTGTGCATCTAGTGAGCTGTTCTCTCTCTCTCTCTTAGATGTCTGGAAGTAACTGGCAAGTTAATACAGAAAGCTCGGATCACCCCTTAAAACCTCTACCGAGTACCTAACCCGGATTCGGGAGCACCCCCCACCCCCCCCCCCCCACACTGATTAGCATCGCTAGCATAGCGTCACAATTAAATAGTAGCATCTAAATATCATTAAATCACAAGTCCAAGACACCCAATGAAAGACACAGATCTTGTGAATAAAGCCACCATTTCAGATTTTTAAAATGTTTTACAGGGAAGACACAATATGTAAATCTATTAGCTAAACACGTTAGCAAAAGACACCATTTTTTTACTCCAACAGTTTTTTCCTGCGTCAGTAGCTATCACTAATTCGACTAAATGAAAATATATATAGCCACTAACCAAGAAACAAATTCATAAGATGACAGTCTGATAACATATTTATGGTATAGCATAGTTTTTTTTTTTTAAATGTGCATTTTTCAGGTATAAATCACAGTTCTACATTGCAGCTGCAATCTGATATAGTGCTGATGCAGCCAGAACAATTACAGAGACCAACGTCATATAACTAATTACTTGTCTTAAAACATTTCAGAAAAAATACACAGCGTACAGATATTGAAAGCCCAACATCTGGTGAATCCAAACAATATTTCAGATTTATTAAATGTTTTATAGCGAAAACAAAATGTAGCGCTAAATTAGCATAGCCACGCCAGCCAGAACCAGCTGGGCGCGCCCGACCAGTTCACATGCACGACAGATATATGAAATAACATCGTAAATTGGGTCTTACTATTGTTGATCTTTCATCAGAATGTTGATAAAGGTGTCCTTAGTCCTGATGAGTCGTTCAATCCATTCACAATGGCAACTTTCCCTCTTCATTTAGCATAGGTACTGGTCGACTAGCACGGTTCTGTCCAAAGTTAAAAAACTCACAGAACGGAACACGGCAAAACTCCCGAAAAAATTCAAATAATCTGATTAAACTATATTGAAAAAACATACATTAAGATGATATGGTCACATGTATCAAACAAACTTCGAGACGGAGATAGTTTTCATCCGTAACGGCAGCATAACAAAAGACAATTGCACCTCTAAAACGCGCGTTTCAGAGAACCGGAAGTTGTCGGTCACGCTAAAGAAATAGGTCTTATTTCACGTCAGTACAAGATAAACAAAAAATTTCTCCTCTGACGTCTTCTTGACACCCAGAGGAAGACGAATGAAGTGTGTTTCGGGTCATAGGTGGCGTGACCATATATAGGCAGAGCGTTGAAGCGAGCATACACATCTTGCAATCTTCTTCTTGCTCAGGGAAAGTGCTGTCAAATGACTTATGTTTCACTCAGAGACAAAATTGAAACGGTTTTAGAAACTATAGCTTGTTTTCTATCCAATGGTATTAATTATATGCATATAGTAACAGCAATAATTGAATAAGAGGCAGTTTAATCTGTAGAGGAAATTATGCTAATGCGAAAACAGCACCCCCTGTATTCTCAAGAAGTTAAAGAGATAGGTGGAGCTAAGGCTTAAGAGGGTGTGAACAATGCTGTCACGTTCCTGACCTATTTCTGTTAGTTTGTTATATGTGTTAGTTGGTCAGGACGTGAGTTTGGGTGGGCATTCTATGTTTTCTGTTTCTGTGTTGGTTTATTGGGTTGCCTGGTATGGCTCTTAATTAGAGGCAGGTGTTTGGCGTTCCTCTAATTAAGAGTCATATTTAGGTAGGCGTTTTCACAGTGTTCGTTGTGGGTGGTTATCTCCTGTGTCTGTGTATATGTTTGCACCATACGGGACTGTTTGCGGTTTGTTCGTTTTATGTAGTCTGTTCCTGTTCATTGCGTTCTTCACGTTATATGTAAGTTCGTCGTTCAGGTCTGTCTGCATCGTTTATTTGTTTTGTTTGTTTATGCAAGTTTAGTTTGTTATTCCGTCGTGTTCAATAAATCATGTCATTTCACTACGCTGCGCCTTGGTTCGATCACTACTCCTCCTCTTCTGATGAAGAGGAGGAGGATTGCCGTTACAAATGCTGAATGGGTGTAGACACAGAAGGGCTCTCCAGTGGTAGTACCAAAACATTGAAAGATGGTTTTCTCAAATGTGAATTTTCAAGTTGATCAATGTTCAAAGCAGAATTACTTTCCCATTGTTTCCTCAAATGCAGAGTATGATATTTCATGTTGTACCTCTGAGTCTCTACTTATATCTAATCTAAAACACTGAAATTCAAATGTTGCTTCATAAGACAGAATCCACGCGGTGAGTCACATATATGGGAACTCCTTCAAGACTGTTGGAAAACATTCCAGGTGAAGCTGGTTGAGAGAACGCCAAGAGTGTGCAAAGCTGTAATCAAGGAAAAGGATGGCTACTTTGAAAAATCTCTTGTTTTAAACTTTATTTGGTTAATACTTGATTAAATAGGTCTTATTTCGTGTTTTCGATGTCCTCACTGTTAATCTACAATGTAGAAAATAGTAAAAATAAAGAAAAACCATGTAATTAGTAGGTGTTCTAAAACTATTGACCGGTAGCGTATACATCTAACTATTCTTGTCCAAGCACCAGGACAGATTGTTAGTAATGTATAAGAGACAACAATAATATAGTATTTAAGCAGTATGTCCCGAGGGGCTGTGGTGTATGGTCTATATACCACGGCTAAGGTTTGCTGTTATGTACGGCACAAAGCGGAGTATATGGCTGATTTGGCCGTGGTATATCAGCCATATACCACTAACCCCTGAGGATCCTTATTGCTGTTATAAACTCGTTACCATCACAGGCACGGAACTACACATCTAAATTGAAAATGTTGTTTTGATAAATACATTTCCTAATAAATGCATTCCGCCAGAAAAAGTTTAGTCCGGACTAAAGTCTCGTTGCTAGACTGGTTACTATGCAACATAACCACAGGCTAGCTAGCAAGTTACATGAAATGTAACCCAACCCATTAAATGTATGCACAAACTGAGGATTAGTGCCACTTCTAGAGTGACTAACGCACACCGATGATTTATTCATGTTGATCTGAATGTTGTAATTTATTGGAACAATTGTCCCATGTTATCGTTTGTTGTTGGCTTGCCCATGTTATTGTTTGTTGTTGGCTTCCCCATGTTATCGCTTGGTGTTGACTTCCCCATGTCATCGTTTTTTTGTTGACTTCCCCATGTTATCGTTTGTTGTTGGCTTTCCCCATGTTATCGTTTGTTGTTGGCTTCCCCATGTTATCGTTTGTTTTTGGCTTCCCCATGTTATCATTTGGTGTTGACTTCCCCATGTTATCGTTTGTTGTTGGCTTCCCCATGTTGTCGTTTGTTGTTGGCTTCCCCATGTATCGTTTGTTGTTGGTTGCCCATGTTATCATTTGTTGTTGGTTGCCCATGTTGTTGATTGTTGTTGGCTTCCCCATGTTATCGTTTGTTGTTGGCTTCCCCATGTTATCGTTTGTTGTTGGCTTCTCCATGTTATCGTTTGTTGTTGGTTGCAAATGTTATCATTTGTTGTTGGTTGCCCATGTTATCGATTGTTGTTGGCTTCCCCATGTTATCGTTTGTTGTTGGCAACCCCATGTTATTGTTTGTTGTTGGCTTCCCCATGTTATCGTTTGTTGTTGGCTCCCCCATGTTATCGTTTGTTGTTGGCTTCCCCATGCTATCGTTTGTTGTTGGCTTCCCCATGTTGTCGTTTGTTGTTGGCTTCCCCATGTTATCGTTTGTTGTTGGCTTCCCCCATGTTATTGTTTGTTGTTGGCTTTCCCCATGTTATCGTTTGTTGTTGGCTTCCCCATGTTGTCGTTTGTTGTTGGCTTCCCCCATGTTATCGTTTGTTGTTGGCTACCCCATGTTATTGTTTGTTGTTGGCTTCCCCATGTTATCGTTTGTTGTTGGCTTCCCCCATGTTATTGTTTGTTGTTGGCTACCCCATGTTATCGTTTGTTGTTGGCTCCCCCATGTTATCGTTTGTTGTTGGCTACCCCATATTATCGTTTGTTGTTGGCTACCCCATGTTATCGTTTGTTGTTGGCTCCTCCGTTGTTATCGTTTATTGTTGGCTCCCCCATGTTATTGCTGCTGCTGCTGTGTTGTCAGAGAACAGTCAGTGCTCCACTGCTTCCTCACTTCCAGATTTAGCCTCCAGTATGTTTGAAGAGGCTGCGAATATGTGTCCTCTGAAAGATAATATTTCTCGTGCCTCTAGTCAAGTATCTGACAGTTTCTGGATCAAGGGGGTTTAGAGACAGTGGTTAGTTTAAATCTGCGTCAAAGCCAGATATTTTACAGATCTTTGGCAGCATCGTTGTGAGGGTGGTCACTCCCATCGTCTCGTGTGTACTTGGTGCCGAGAACGTCTGTTATACTGGTAGAGAACGTCTGTTATACTGGTGCAGAGACCGTCTGTTATACTGGTGCAGAGACCGTCTGTTATACTGGTGCAGAGACCGTCTGTTATACTGGTGCAGAGACCGTCTGTTATACTGGTGCAGAGAACGTCTGTTATACTGGTAGAGACCGTCTGTTATACTGGTAGAGAACGTCTGTTATACTGGTGGAGAGAATGTCTGTTATACTGGTGCAGAGACCGTCTGTTATACTGGTGCAGAGACCGTCTGTTATACTGGTGGAGAGAACGTCTGTTATACTGGTAGAGAGAACGTCTGTTATACTGGTGGAGAGAACGTCTGTTATACTGGTGCAGAGAACGTCTGTTATACTGGTGCAGAGAACGTCTGTTATACTGGTAGAGAGAACGTCTGTTATACTGGTGCAGAGAACGTCTGTTATACTGGTGCAGAGACCGTCTGTTATACTGGTGCAGAGAACGTCTGTTATACTGGTAGAGACCGTCTGTTATACTGGTAGAGACCGTCTGTTATACTGGTGCAGAGAACGTCTGTTATACTGGTGGAGACTGTCTGTTATACTGGTGCAAAGAACGTCTGTTATACTGGTGCAGAGAACGTCTGTTATACTGGTGCAGAGAACGTCTGTTATACTGGTGCAGAGAACGTCTGTTATACTGGTGCAGAGAACGTCTGTTATACTGGTGCAGAGAACGTCTGTTATACTGGTGCAGAGAACGTCTGTTATACTGGTGCAGAGAACGTCTGTTATACTGGTGCAGAGAACGTCTGTTATACTGGTACAGAGACCTTCTGTTATACTGGTGCAGAGAACGTCTGTTATACTGGTGCAGAGAACGTCTGTTATACTGGTGCAGAGTACGTCTGTTATACTGGTGCAGAGAACGTCTGTTATACTGGTGGAGAGACCGTCTGTTATACTGGTGCAGAGAACGTCTGTTATACTGGTGCAGAGAACGTCTGTTATACTGGTGCAGAGAACGTCTGTTATACTGGTGCAGAGACCGTCTGTTATACTGGTGCAGAGAACGTCTGTTATACTGGTAGAGACCGTCTGTTATACTGGTAGAGACCGTCTGTTATACTGGTGCAGAGAACGTCTGTTATACTGGTGGAGACTGTCTGTTATACTGGTGCAAAGAACGTCTGTTATACTGGTGCAGAGAACGTCTGTTATACTGGTGCAGAGAACGTCTGTTATACTGGTGCAGAGAACGTCTGTTATACTGGTGCAGAGAACGTCTGTTATACTGGTGCAGAGAACGTCTGTTATACTGGTGCAGAGAACGTCTGTTATACTGGTGCAGAGAACGTCTGTTATACTGGTGCAGAGAACGTCTGTTATACTGGTACAGAGACCTTCTGTTATACTGGTGCAGAGAACGTCTGTTATACTGGTGCAGAGAACGTCTGTTATACTGGTGCAGAGTACGTCTGTTATACTGGTGCAGAGAACGTCTGTTATACTGGTGGAGAGACCGTCTGTTATACTGGTGCAGAGAACGTCTGTTATACTGGTGCAGAGAACGTCTGTTATACTGGTGGAGACTGTCTGTTATACTGGTGCAAAGAACGTCTGTTATACTGGTGCAGAGAACGTCTGTTACACTGGTGCAGAGAACGTCTGTTATACTGGTGCAGAGAACGTCTGTTATACTGGTGCAGAGAACGTCTGTTATACTGGTGCAGAGAACGTCTGTTATACTGGTGCAGAGAACGTCTGTTATACTGGTGCAGAGAACGTCTGTTATACTGGTACAGAGACCTTCTGTTATACTGGTGCAGAGAACGTCTGTTATACTGGTGCAGAGAACGTCTGTTATACTGGTGCAGAGAACGTCTGTTATACTGGTAGAGAGAACGTCTGTTATACTGGTGCAGAGAACGTCTGTTATACTGGTGCAGAGAACGTCTGTTATACTGGTGTAGAGAACGTCTGTTATACTGGTGGAGAGACCGTCTGTTATACTGGTGGAGAGAACATCTGTTATACTGGTGCAGAAAACGTCTGTCATACTGGTGGAGAGAACGTCTGTCATACTGGTGGAGAGAACGTCTGTTATACTGGTGCAGAGAACGTCTGTTATACTGGTGCAGAGAACGTCTGTTATACTGGTGCAGAGAACGTCTGTTATACTGGTGCAGAGAACGTCTGTTATACTGGTACTGAGAACGTCTGTTATACTGGTGCAGAGAACGTCTGGTATACTGGTGCAGAGAACGTCTGTTATACTGGTGCAGAGAACGTCTGTTATACTGGTGCAGAGAACGTCTGTTATACTGGTGCAGAGAACATCTGTTATACTGGTGCAGAGACCGTCTGTTATACTGGTGCAGAGAACATCTGTTATACTGGTGCAGAGAACGTCTGTTATACTGGTGCAGAGAACGTCTGTTATACTGGTGCAGAGAACGTCTGTTATACTGGTGCAGAGACCGTCTGTTATACTGGTGCTGAGAACGTCTGTTATACTGGTGCAGAGAACGTCAGTTATACTGGTGCAGAGAACGTCTG
The DNA here is from genome assembly GCF_029448725.1 of Salvelinus fontinalis. Taxonomy (NCBI): domain Eukaryota; kingdom Metazoa; phylum Chordata; class Actinopteri; order Salmoniformes; family Salmonidae; genus Salvelinus; species Salvelinus fontinalis. Next base: position 93,937,730 of record NC_074666.1, read on the forward strand.
TTATACTGGTGCAGAGAACGTCTGTTATACTGGTGCAGAGAACATCTGTTATACTGGTGCAGAGACCGTCTGTTATACTGGTGCAGAGACCGTCTGTTATACTGGTGCAGAGAACGTCTGTTATACTGGTGTAGAGAAGGTCTGTTATACTGGTGCAGAGAACGTCTGCTATACTGGTGCAGAGAACGTCTGTTATACTGGTGCAGAGAACGTCTGTTATACTGGTGCAGAGAACGTCTGTTATACGGGTGCAGAGAACGTCTGTTATACTGGTAGAGAACGTCTGTTATACTGGTGCAGAGAACGTCTGTTATACTGGTGCAGAGAACGTCTGTTATACTGGTACAGAGTACGTCTGTTATACTGGTGCAGAGAACGTCTGTTATACTGGTGCAGAGAAGGTCTGTTATACTGGTGGAGAGACCGTCTGTTACACTGGTGCAGATAACGTCTGTTATACTGGTGCAGAGACCGTCTGTTATACTGGTGCAGAGAACGTCTGTTATACTGGTGCAGAGAACGTCTGTTATACTGGTGCAGAGAACGTCTGTTATACTGGTGCAGAGAACGTCTGTTATACTGGTAGAGAGACCGTCTGTTATACTGGTGCAGAGAACGTCTGTTATACTGGTGCAGAGAATGTCTGTTATACTGGTGCAGAGAACGTCTGTTATACTGGTAGAGACCGTCTGTTATACTGGTGGAGAGACCGTCTCTTATACTGGTGCAGAGACCGTCTGTTATACTGGTGCAGAGAACGTCTGTTATACTGGTGCAGAGAACGTCTGTTATACTGGTGGAGAGAACGTCTGTTATACTGGTAGAGAGACCGTCTGTTATACTGGTGCAGAGAACGTCTGTTATACTGGTAGAGAGAACGTCTGTTATACTGGTGCAGAGAACGTCTGTATTACTGGTGCAGAGACCGTCTGTTATACCGGTGCAGAGAACGTCTGTTATACTGGTAGAGAGACCGTCTGTTATACTGGGTGAGAGACCGTCTGTTATACTGGTGCAGAGAACGTCTGTTATACTGGGTGAGAGAACATCTGTAATACTGGTAGAGAGAACGTCTGTTATACTGGTAGAGAACGTCTGTTATACTGGTGGATAGAACGTCTGTTATACTGGTAGAGAACGTCTGTTAAACTGGTGCAGAGAACGTCTGTCATACTGGTACAGAGACCGTCTATTATACTGGTGCAGAGAACGTCTGTTATACTGGTGTAGAGAACGTCTGTTATACTGGTGCAGAGAACGTCTGTTATACTGGTGCAGAGACCGTCTGTTATACTGGTGCAGAGAACGTCTGTTATACAGGTCTAGAGAACGTCTGTTAAACTGGTGCAGAGAACGTCTGTTATACTGGTGCAGAGACCGTCTGTTATACTGGTGCAGAGACCGTCTGTTATACTGGTGTAGAGACTGTCTGTTATACTGGTGCAGAGAACGTCTGTTATACTGGTGCAGAGACCGTCTGTTATACTGGTGCAGAGAACGTCTGTTATACTGGTGCAGAGAACGTCTGTTATACTGGTGCAGAGAACGTCTGTTATACTGGTGGAGAGAACGACTGTTATACTGGTGCAGAGAACGTCTGTTATACTGGTGCAGAGACCGTCTGTTATACTGGTGCAGAGACCGTCTGTTATACTGGTGCAGAGAACGTCTGTTATACTGGTGCAGAGAACGTCTATTATACTGGTGGAGAGAACGTCTGTCATACTGGTGGAGAGAACGTCTGTAATACTGGTGCAGAGAACGTCTGTTATACTGGTGCAGAGAACGTCTGTTATACTGGTGCAGAGAACGTCTGTTATACTGGTGTAGAGACGTCTGTTATACTGGTGCAGAGAACGTCTGTTATACTGGTGCAGAGACCGTCTGTTATACTGGTGCAGAGAACGTCTGTTATACTGGTGCAGAGAACGTCTGTTATACTGGTGCAGAGAACGTCTGTTATACTGGTGGAGAGAACGACTGTTATACTGGTGCAGAGAACGTCTGTTATACTGGTGCAGAGACCGTCTGTTATACTGGTGCAGAGACCGTCTGTTATACTGGTGCAGAGAACGTCTGTTATACTGGTGCAGAGAACGTCTATTATACTGGTGGAGAGAACGTCTGTCATACTGGTGGAGAGAACGTCTGTTATACTGGTGCAGAGAACGTCTGTTATACTGGTGCAGAGAACGTCTGTTATACTGGTGCAGAGAACGTCTGTTATACTGGTGCAGAGAACGTCTGTTATACTGGTACTGAGAACGTCTGTTATACTGGTGCAGAGAACGTCTGGTATACTGGTGCAGAGAACGTCTGTTATACTGGTGCAGAGAACGTCTGTTATACTGGTGCAGAGAACGTCTGTTATACTGGTGCAGAGACCGTCTGTTATACTGGTGCAGAGAACATCTGTTATACTGGTGCAGAGAACGTCTGTTATACTGGTGCAGAGAACGTCTGTTATACTGGTGCAGAGACCGTCTGTTATACTGGTGCTGAGAACGTCTGTTATACTGGTGCAGAGAACGTCAGTTATACTGGTGCAGAGAACGTCTGTTATACTGGTGCAGAGAACGTCTGTTATACTGGTGCAGAGAACATCTGTTATACTGGTGCAGAGACCGTCTGTTATACTGGTGCAGAGACCGTCTGTTATACTGGTGCAGAGAACATCTGTTATACTGGTGTAGAGAAGGTCTGTTATACTGGTGCAGAGAACGTCTGCTATACTGGTGCAGAGAACGTCTGTTATACTGGTGCAGAGAACGTCTGTTATACTGGTGCAGAGAACATCTGTTATACGGGTGCAGAGAACGTCTGTTATACTGGTAGAGAACGTCTGTTATACTGGTGCAGAGAACGTCTGTTATACTGGTGCAGAGAACGTCTGTTATACTGGTGCAGAGAACGTCTGTTATACTGGTGCAGAGAACGTCTGTTATACTGGTGCAGAGAAGGTCTGTTATACTGGTGGAGAGACCGTCTGTTACACTGGTGCAGATAACGTCTGTTATACTGGTGCAGAGAACGTCTGTTATACTGGTGCAGAGAACGTCTGTTATACTGGTGCAGAGAACGTCTGTTATACTGGTGCAGAGAACGTCTGTTATACTGGTGCAGAGACCGTCTGTTATACTGGTGCAGAGAACGTCTGTTATACTGGTGCAGAGAACGTCTGTTATACTGGTGCAGAGAACGTCTGTTATACTGGTAGAGAGACCGTCTGTTATACTGGTGCAGAGAACGTCTGTTATACTGGTGCAGAGAATGTCTGTTATACTGGTGCAGAGAACGTCTGTTATACTGGTAGAGACCGTCTGTTATACTGGTGGAGAGACCGTCTCTTATACTGGTGCAGAGACCGTCTGTTATACTGGTGCAGAGACCGTCTGTTATACTGGTGCAGAGAACGTCTGTTATACTGGTGGAGAGAACGTCTGTTATACTGGTAGAGAGACCGTCTGTTATACTGGTGCAGAGAACGTCTGTTATACTGGTAGAGAGAACGTCTGTTATACTGGTGCAGAGAACGTCTGTATTACTGGTGCAGAGACCGTCTGTTATACCGGTGCAGAGAACGTCTGTTATACTGGTAGAGAGACCGTCTGTTATACTGGTGCAGAGAACGTCTGTTATACTGGGTGAGAGACCGTCTGTTATACTGGTGCAGAGAACGTCTGTTATACTGGGTGAGAGAACATCTGTTATACTGGTAGAGAGAACGTCTGTTATACTGGTAGAGAACGTCTGTTATACTGGTGTAGAGAACGTCTGTTATACTGGTAGAGAACGTCTGTTATACTGGTGCAGAGAACGTCTGTCATACTGGTACAGAGACCGTCTGTTATACTGGTGCAGAGAACGTCTGTTATACTGGTGCAGAGAACGTCTGTTATACTGGTGCAGAGACCGTCTGTTATACTGGTGCAGAGAACGTCTGTTATATAGGTCTAGAGAACGTCTGTTAAACTGGTGCAGAGAACGTCTGTTATACTGGTGCAGAGACCGTCTGTTATACTGGTGCAGAGACCGTCTGTTATACTGGTGCAGAGACCGTCTGTTATACTGGTGCAGAGAACGTCTGTTATACTGGTGCAGAGACCGTCTGTTATACTGGTGCAGAGAACGTCTGTTATACTGGTGCAGAGAACGTCTGTTATACTGGTGCAGAGAACGTCTGTTATACTGGTGGAGAGAACGTCTGTTATACTGGTGGAGAGAACGTCTGTTATACTGGTGCAGAGAACGTCTGTTATACTGGTGCAGAGACCGTCTGTTATACTGGTGCAGAGAACGTCTGTTATACTGGTGCAGAGAACGTCTATTATACTGGTGGAGAGACCGTCAGTTATACTGGTGCAGAGACCGTCAGTTATACTGGTGCAGAGAACGTCTGTTATACTGGTGCAGAGAATGTCTGTTATACTGGTAGAGAGAACGTCTGTTATACTGGTGCAGAGACCGTCTGTTATACTGGTGCAGAGAATTTCTGTTATACTGGTGCAGAGAACGTCTGTTATACTGGTGGAGAGAACGTCTGTTATACTGGTGGAGAGAACTTCTGTTATACGGGTGCAGAGAACGTCTGTTATACTGGTGCAGAGAACGTCTGTTATACTGGTGCAGAGAACGTCTGTTATACTGGTGGAGAGAACGTCTGTTATACTGGTGCAGAGAACGTCTGTTATACTGGTGCAGAGACCGTCTGTTATACTGGTGCAGAGAACGTCTGTTATACTGGTGCAGAGAACGTCTATTATACTGGTGGAGAGACCGTCAGTTATACTGGTGCAGAGACCGTCAGTTATACTGGTGCAGAGAACGTCTGTTATACTGGTGCAGAGAATGTCTGTTATACTGGTAGAGAGAACGTCTGTTATACTGTTGCAGAGACCGTCTGTTATACTGGTGCAGAGAATTTCTGTTATACTGGTGCAGAGAACGTCTGTTATACTGGTGGAGAGAACGTCTGTTATACTGGTGCAGAGACCGTCTGTTATACTGGTGCAGAGAACGTCTGTTATACTGGTGCAGAGAACGTCTGTTATACTGGTGCAGAGAACGTCTGTTATACTGGTGCAGAGAACGTCTGTTATAGTGGTGCAGAGAACGTCTGTTACACTGGTGCAGAGAACGTCTGGTATACTGGTAGAGAACGTCTGTTATACTGGTGCAGAGAATGTCTGTTATACTGGTGCAGAGAACGTCTGTTATACTGGTGCAGAGAACGTCTGTTAGTCTCTGCACCAGTATGTCTGTTATACTGGTGGAGAGACCGTCTGTTATACTGGTGTAGAGAACGTCTGTTATACTGGTGCAGAGAATGTCTGTTATTCTGGTGCAGAGAATGTCTGTTATACTGGTAGAGACCGTCTGTTATACTGGTGGAGAGACCGTCTCTTATACTGGTGCAGAGACCGTCTGTTATACTGGTGCAGAGAACGTCTGTTATACTGGTGCAGAGAACGTCTGTTATACTGGTAGAGAGACCGTCTGTTATACTGGTGCAGAGACCGTCTGTTATACCGGTGCAGAGAACGTCTGTTATACTGGGTGAGAGAACATCTGTTATACTGGTAGAGAGAACGTCTGTTATACTGGTAGAGAACGTCTGTTATACTGGTGGATAGAACGTCTGTTATACTGGTAGAGAACGTCTGTTATACTGGTGCAGAGAACGTCTGTCATACTGGTACAGAGACCGTCTATTATACTGGTGCAGAGAACGTCTGTTATACTGGTGTAGAGAACGTCTGTTATACTGGTGCAGAGAACGTCTGTTATACTGGTGCAGAGACCGTCTGTTATACTGGTGCAGAGAACGTCTGTTATATAGGTCTAGAGAACGTCTGTTAAACTGGTGCAGAGAACGTCTGTTATACTGGTGCAGAGACCGTCTGTTATACTGGTGCAGAGACTGTCTGTTATACTGGTGCAGAGAACGTCTGTTATACTGGTGCAGAGAACGTCTGTTATACTGGTGCAGAGACCGTCTGTTATACTGGTGCAGAGAACGTCTGTTATACTGGTGCAGAGAACGTCTGTTATACTGGTGCAGAGAACGTCTGTTATACTGGTGGAGAGAACGTCTGTTATACTGGTGCAGAGAACGTCTGTTATACTGGTGCAGAGACCGTCTGTTATACTGGTGCAGAGACCGTCTGTTATACTGGTGCAGAGAACGTCTGTTACACTGGTGCAGAGAACGTCTGGTATACTGGTGCAGAGAATGTCTGTTATACTGGTGCAGAGAACGTCTGTTATACTGGTGCAGAGAACGTCTGTTAGTCTCTGCACCAGTATGTCTGTTATACTGGTGGAGAGACCGTCTGTTATACTGGTGTAGAGAACGTCTGTTATACTGGTGCAGAGAATGTCTGTTATTCTGGTGCAGAGAATGTCTGTTATACTGGTAGAGAGAACGTCTGTTATACTGGTGCAGAGAACATCTGTTATACTGGTAGAGACCGTCTGTTATACTGGTGGAGAGACCGTCTCTTATACTGGTGCAGAGACCGTCTGTTATACTGGTGCAGAGAACGTCTGTTATACTGGTGCAGAGAACGTCTGTAATAATGGTAGAGACCGTCTGTTATACTGTTGCAGAGAACGTCTGTTATACTGGTGCAGAGAACGTCTGTTATACTGGTGGAGAGAACATCTGTTATACTGGTAGAGAGAACTTCTGTTATACTGGTAGAGAACGTCTGTTATACTGGTGCAGAGAACGTCTGTTATACTGGTGCAGAGAACGTCTGTTATACTGGTGTAGAGAACGTCTGTTATACTGGTGGAGAGACCATCTGTTATACTGGTGGAGAGAACATCTGTTATACTGGTGCAGAGAACGTCTGTCATACTGGTGGAGAGAACGTCTGTTATACTGGTAGAGAACGTCTGTTATACTGGTGCAGAGAACGTCTGTTATACTGGTGCAGAGAACGTCTGTTATACTGGTGCAGAGAACGTCTGTTATACTGGTGCAGAGAACGTCTGTTATACTGGTGGAGAGACCGTCTGTTATTGTTGGTAGAGAACGTCTGTTATACTGGTGCAGAGAACGTCTGTTATACTGGTGCAGAGAACGTCTTTTATACTGGTGCAGAGAACGTCTATTATACTGGTGCAGAGACCGTCTGTTATACTGGTGCTGAGAACGTCTGTTATACTGGTGCAGTGAACGTCAGTTATACTGGTGCAGAGAACGTCTGTTATACTGGTGCAGAGAACGTCTGTTATACTGGTGCAGAGAACATCTGTTATACTGGTGCAGAGACCGTCTGTTATACTGGTGCAGAGAACATCTGTTATACTGGTGTAAAGAACGTCTGTTATACTGGTGCAGAGAACGTCTGCTATACTGGTGCAGAGAACGTCTGTTATACTGGTGCAGAGAACGTCTGTTATACTGGTGCAGAGAACGTCTGTTATACGGGTGCAGAGAACGTCTGTTATACTGGTAGAGAACGTCTGTTATACTGGTGCAGAGAACGTCTGTTATACTGGTGCAGAGAACGTCTGTTATACTGGTGCAGAGAACGTCTGTTATACTGGTGGAGAGAATGTCTGTTATACTCGTGGAGAGAACGTCGGTTATACTGGTGCAGAGAACGTCTGTTATACTGGTGCAGAGAACGTCTGTTATACTGGTGCAGAGAACGTCTGTTATACTGGTGTAGAGAACGTCTGTTATACTGGTGGAGAGACCGTCTGTTATATTGGTGGAGAGAACATCTGTTATACTGGTGCAGAGAACGTCTGTTATACTGGTGCAGAGAACGTCTGTCATACTGGTGGAGAGAACGTCTGTTATACTGGTAGAGAACGTCTGTTATACTGGTGCAGAGAACGTCTGTTATACTGGTGCAGAGAACGTCTGTTATACTGGTAGAGAGAACGTCTGTTATACTGGTACTGAGAACGTCTGTTATACTGGTGCAGAGAACGTCTGTTATACTGGTGGAGAGACCGTCTGTTATACTGGTAGAGAACGTCTGTTATACTGGTGCAGAGAACGTCTGTTATACTGGTGCAGAGAACGTCTTTTATACTGGTGCAGAGAACGTCTGTTATACTGGTGCAGAGACCGTCTGTTATACTGGTGCAGAGAACGTCTGTTATACTGGTGCAGAGAACGTCTGTTATACTGGTGCAGAGAACGTCTGTTATACTGGTGCAGAGAACGTCTGTTATACTGGTAGAGAGACCGTCTGTTATACTGGTGCAGAGAACGTCTGTTATACTGGTGTAGAGAACGTCTGTTATACTGGTGCAGAGAACGTCTGTTATACTGGTGCAGAGACCGTCTGTTATACTGGTGCAGAGAACATCTGTTATACTGGTGTAGAGAACGTCTGTTATACCGGTGTAGAGAACGTCTGTTATACTGGTGCAGAGAACGTCTGTTATACTGGTGCAGAGAACGTCTGTTATACTGGTGCAGAGAACGTCTGTTATACTGGTGCAGAGAACGTCTGTTATACGGGTGCAGAGAACGTCTGTTATACTGGTAGAGAACGTCTGTTATACTGGTGCAGAGAACGTCTGTTATACTGGTGCAGAGAACGTCTGTTATACTGGTGGAGAGACCGTCTGTTATACTGGTGCAGAGAACGTCTGTTATACTGGGTGAGAGAACATCTGTTATACTGGTAGAGAACGTCTGTTATACTGGTGGATAGAACGTCTGTTATACTGGTAGAGAACGTCTGTTATACTGGTGCAGAGAACGTCTGTCATACTGGTAGAGAGACCGTCTATTATACTGGTGCAGAGAACGTCTGTTATACTGGTGTAGAGAACGTCTGTTATACTGGTGCAGAGAACGTCTGTTATACTGGTGCAGAGACCGTCTGTTATACTGGTGCAGAGAACGTCTGTTATACTGGTCTAGAGAACGTCTGTTAAACTGGTGCAGAGAACGTCTGTTATACTGGTGCAGAGACCGTCTGTTATACTGGTGCAGAGACCGTCTGTTATACTGGTGCAGAGACCGTCTGTTATACTGGTGCAGAGACCGTCTGTTATACTGGTGCAGAGAACGTCTGTTATACTGGTGCAGAGACCGTCTGTTATACTGGTGCAGAGACCGTCTGTTATACTGGTGCAGAGAACGTCTGTTATACTGGTGCAGAGAACGTCTGTTATACTGGTGCAGAGAACGTCTGTTATACTGGTGGAGAGAACGTCTGTTATACTGGTGCAGAGAACGTCTGTTATACTGGTGCAGAGACCGTCTGTTATACTGGTGCAGAGAACGTCTGTTATACTGGTGCAGAGAACGTCTATTATACTGGTGGAGAGACCGTCAGTTATACTGGTGCAGAGACCGTCAGTTATACTGGTGCAGAGAACGTCTGTTATACTGGTGCAGAGAATGTCTGTTATACTGGTAGAGAGAACGTCTGTTATACTGGTGCAGAGACCGTCTGTTATACTGGTGCAGAGAATTTCTGTTATACTGGTGCAGAGAACGTCTGTTATACTGGTGGAGAGAACGTCTGTTATACTGGTGCAGAGACCGTCTGTTATACTGGTGCAGAGAACGTCTGTTATACTGGTGCAGAGAACGTCTGTTATACTGGTGCAGAGAACGTCTGTTATAGTGGTGCAGAGAACGTCTGTTACACTGGTGCAGAGAACGTCTGGTATACTGGTAGAGAACGTCTGTTATACTGGTGCAGAGAATGTCTGTTATACTGGTGCAGAGAACGTCTGTTATACTGGTGCAGAGAACGTCTGTTATACTGGTGCAGAGAACGTCTGTTATACTGGTGCAGAGACTGTCTGTTATACTACATGGTCCCGTGTAGCTCAGTTGGTAGAGCATGGCGCTTGCAACGCCAGGGTTGTGGGTTCGATTCCCACGGGGGGCCAGTACAAAACAAGTATGAATGTATGTACTTGTAAGTCGCTCTGGATAAGAGCGTCTGCTAAATGACTTAAATGTAATGTAAATGTAATACTGGTGGAGAGAACGTCTGTTATACTGGTGGAGAGAACGTCTGTTATACTGGTGCAGAGAACGTCTGTTATACTGGTGGAGAGAACGTCTGTTATACTGGTGCAGAGAACGTCTGTTATACTGGTGCAGAGAACGTCTGTTATACTGGTGCAGAGAACGTCTGTTATACTGGTGCAGAGAACGTCTGTTATACTGGTGCAGAGAACGTCTGTTATACTGGTAGAGAGAACGTCTGTTATACTGGTGCAGAGAACGTCTGTTATACTGGTGCAGAGAACGTCTGTTATACTGGTGCAGAGAACGTCAGTTATACTGGTGGAGAGACCGTCTGGTGCCAGTCTTCTGGTCTTCACTGGACATCTGTTACACTGGAGCATATTGGGTAATTATCTTAAGATTAACACTCACATTGATAGATCATAGATATATGAATCATGAGAACTACACTGACTGGTTGGCTGTTTGACCCACACAGTCAAATACTGTTTCTAGGGGGGTATAGGGTTAAGGTTAGAATTAGTGTTGGGGTTAGAATTACTTTAAGGGTTAGTGGTTAGGAGCTATGGTTAGTTCTAGTGTTAGGAGTTAGGAGCTAGGGTTAGTTTTAGGGTTAGGAGCTAGGGTTCGCTTTAGGGTTAGGAGCTAGGGTTCATTTTAGGGTTAGGAGCTAGGGTTCGCTTTAGGGTTAGGGGTTATGGTTCGTTTTAGGGTTAGGGGTTAGGTTAGGGTTAGGGGTTAGGGTTAGGGGTTAGGGTTAGGGGCTAGGGGTTTGGGAACATAGGATTTTGAATGGGACGTGTGTGTGTGTGTGACATGTGTGTGTGTGTGTGTGTGTGTGTGATAGCAGATAGCAGGAATATGGCTGGGGAGGGGCACGGATCCCTTTAATGGACCTGCAAAGCAAGCAGGCCATAAAAATGCCAAGACAACATTAAATATTGATGTAGATGAATGGAGGAGTAGATGGATAGTTCAATGCATAATGGGTGGCTAACACCGTCACTATAGATATGTCATGTTTTATTAATCCACTCTGTCTAAATCCCCGACCTCAATCCTATAGATAATTTGTGGGCACTGATAAACTGAAAAAGCGTGTGTGAGCAAGGAGGCCTACAAACCTGACTCAGTTACACCAGCTCTGTCAGGAGGAATGGGCCAAAATTCACTCAACTTATTGTGGGAAGCTTGTTGAAGGCTACCCAAAACGTTTGACCCAAGTTAAACAATTTATAGGCCATGCTACCAAATACTAATTGAGTGTATGTAAACTTCCGACCCACTGGGATTGTGATGAAAGAAAATAAAGCTGACATAAATGATTCTCGCTACTATTATTCTGGCATTTCACTTTCTTAAAACTAAGTGGTGATCCCAACTGACCTAAGACAGGGAATTTTTACTAGGATTAAATGTCAGGAATTGTGAAAAACTGAGTTTAAATGTATTTGGCTAAGGTGTATGTAAACATCCGGCTTCAACTGTATCTACTAATTTACCCTCTTCAGGCTGTACATACTGTGATAACACTATGCTAAGTAGTTCTCCTCAGCCTGTCCATACTGTGATAACACTATGCTAAGTAGTTCTCCTCAGCCTGTACATACTGTGATAACACTATGCTAAGTAGTTCTCCTCAGCCTGTACATACTGTGATAACACTATGCTAAGTAGTTCTCCTAAGCCTGTCCATACTGTGATAACACTATGATAAGTAGTTCTCCTCAGCCTGTACATACTGTGATAACACTATGCTAAGTAGTTCTCCTCAGCCTGTACATACTATGATAACACTATGCTAAGTACTTCTCCTCAGCCTGTACATACTGTGATAACACTATGATAAGTAGTTCTCCTCAGCCTGTACATACTGTGATAACACTACGATAAGTAGTTCTCAGCCTGTACATACTGTGATAACTCTATGCTAAGTAGTTCTCAGCCTGTACATACTGTGATAACTCTATGCTAAGTAGTTCTCAGCCTGTACATACTGTGATAACACTATGCTAAGTAGTTCTCCACAGCCTGTACATACTGTGATAACACTACGATAAGTAGTTCTCCTCAGCCTGTACATACTGTGATAACACTATGCTAAGTAGTTCTCCTCAGCCTGTACATACTATGATAACACTATGCTAAGTAGTTCTCCTCAGCCTGTACATACTGTGATAACACTATGCTAAGTAGTTCTCCTCAGCCTGTACATACTGTGATAACACTATGCTAAGTAGTTCTCCTCAGCCTGTACATACTGTGATAACACTATGCTAAGTAGTTCTCCTCAGCCTGTACATACTGTGATAACACTATGCTAAGTAGTTCTCCTCAGCCTGTACATACTGTGATAACACTATGCTAAGTAGTTCTCCTCAGCCTGTACATACTGTGATAACACTCCGATAAGTAGTTCTCCTCAGCCTGTACATACTGTGATAACACTATGCTAAGTAGTTCTCAGCCTGTACATACTGTGATAACACTACGCTAAGTAGTTCTCAGCCTGTACATACTGTGATAACACTATGCTAAGTAGTTCTCCTCAGCCTGTACATACTGTGATAACACTATGCTAAGTAGTTCTCCTAAGCCTGTCCATACTGTGATAACACTATGATAAGTAGTTCTCCTAAGCCTGTCCATACTGTGATAACACTATGCTAAGTAGTTCTCCTCAGCCTGTACATACTGTGATAACACTATGCTAAGTAGTTCTCCTCAGCCTGTACATACTGTGATAACACTATGATAAGTAGTTCTCCTCAGCCTGTACATACTGTGATAACACTATGCTAAGTAGTTCTCCTCAGCCTGTACATACTGTGATAACACTATGCTAAGTAGTTCTCCTCAGCCTGTACATACTGTGATAACACTATGATAAGTAGTTCTCCTCAGCCTGTCCATACTGTGATAACACTATGCTAAGTAGTTCTCCTCAGCCTGTACATACTGTGATAACACTACGATAAGTAGTTCTCAGCCTGTACATACTGTGATAACTCTATGCTAAGTAGTTCTCAGCCTGTACATACTGTGATAACTCTATGCTAAGTAGTTCTCAGCCTGTACATACTGTGATAACACTATGCTAAGTAGTTCTCCTCAGCCTGTACATACTGTGATAACACTACGATAAGTAGTTCTCCTCAGCCTGTACATACTGTGATAACACTATGCTAAGTAGTTCTCCTCAGCCTGTACATACTGTGATAACACTACGCTAAGTAGTTCATAGGTTTAAACCACAGTGCACTTTTTGTCATTCTATCTGATATCTGCCTGTCTGTCTGTCTATCTGTATCTCTGTTGCTGTCTGTCTATCTGCTGCATGCCTGCCTGCCTGCCTGCCTGCCTGCCTGCCTGCCTGCCTGTCTGTCTGTCTGTCTGTCTGTCTGTCTGTCTGCCTGTCTGCCTGTCTGCCTCCTTGTCAATGAGTCCCAGACAACAGCTGCACTGACTGTCACAAACCCTCTGTCTCCTTTGATGACCTGGCCCTGTGTGTTAGCGGCAGTGGGTCTATCTCTGTTGGTCTCTCTGGGGTGTCTGTCTGATTGACTATATAGCCAAAGTTCCCAGGGTTCCCTGCTTTGTACCCGGCTGTTTCTCAAACAGCTCCAGGCAGCAGAGAGAAACGCCTCAAGGCTGAAAAATGATAAATTAGAATTACTTTTTTTTTTTTTTTTTTTACCAAATCAGGATATTAATGCTAGGCTAAGGCTGAGGCTCAGTCTGACTATGAAAGGCTCTGAAAATTTAACAAAATGTCCCTTTAATGGAGTGGAATCAAAGGACAATGTTATTGACGTGTTTGTGCTTTTGAAAGGCAATCACATGAAATAGAGAAACAGCACGTTGGGGATTCTTACTGCTGCAGTGGTGTCATCGGTGTTGCAGGGCTCAATGTGTTTTCTTGTCCACATAATAACAAGTACAAATTGGGAATAGTTACATATTTATTGACTGCAAAAAAATATTCTCTGAAATATATATCGAATGCTATGTGCTGTAATGCAATGTAGACTAATTGAATTCGGAAATAAAAACAATTTTAAAAACATTTGATGAACGGTATTAAGACATTCTCATACGATTGTATTTTTCCATAACTGTCCACGTACGTCAGGTAGTTATGTGTGTTAAAGAGCAGTGTCCCCTCTGTAGTTGCTGTAAGTCCTTCAGAACAGAGCACCAAGGTGAGATTCCAGTGATACATGGAATACTAAGCTCTCAACTCCTCACCAGACCTGTATACTGTTCACATAGAGAGAGACAGAGAGAGAGGAAGGGAAAGAGAGATGGATAAAGAGAGAGACAGGGAAAGAGGGGGAAAGATAGAGAGAGAGAGGGAAATAGAGAGGGAAAGAGAGAGAGTGAGAGAAAAAGAGGGAGAGATAGGGAGAGAGGGAAAGAGAGAGAGGGAAAGAGAGAGAGAGAGACAGAGAGAGGGAAAGAGAGAGAGAGAGAGAGAGAGAGAGAGAGAGGGGGAAAGAGGGAGAGAGAGAGAGAGACAGAGAGAGGGAAAGAGAGAGAGAGAGGGGGAAAGAGGGAGAGATAGGGAGAGAGGGAAAGAGAGAGAGGGAAATAGAGAGGGAAAGAGAGAGAGAGAGAGAGAGACAGAGAGAGGGAAAGAGAGAGAGAGAGGGGGAAAGAGGGAGAGATAGGGAGAGAGGGAAAGAGAGAGAGGGAAAGAGAGAGAGAGGGAAATAGAGAGGGAAAGAGAGAGAGGGAAAGAGAGAGAGTGAGAGAAAAAGAGGGAGAGAGAGAGAGAGACTAAACATTGTCGCTCTGTGGTGTTCTGTTTGTGTGGGCTCTCCTGTCACATAGACCTGTGATATCATCTTTCCCCACACGATGTCACGTGACGACTACTCGCTGACTGCTAGGCGCTCCCAGACTGATGATGCTGTAAAGACACGTAAAGGCTCAGAATAGTGCCTGATCGCGGTTGTTAGCCTTAAATCTCCGGCATCACACCAAAGCCTAATAGTCTTCTCAACTCTGTACCCTGGTCCCATTCAGTAGTGGATGGGACTGGTGGTGTTTACCAGTGAACATCTTGATAGAGATAAATACCAAGGTTACTGTAGGGGTCATCTAAAGGCAGATTAAATATCTACTGTGATGTAAAGGTTACATCTCAATTTTTTTATTTTTTATTTCACCTTTATTTAACCAGGTATGCAAGTTGAGAACAAGTTCTCATTTACAATTGCGACCTGGACAAGATAAAGCAAAGCAGTTCGACACGTACAACAACACAGAGTTACACATGGAGTAAAACAAACATACAGTCAATAATACAGTGAAAAATAAGTCTATATACAATGTGAGCAAATGAGGTGAGATAAGGGAGGTGAAGGCAAAAAAAAGGCCATGGTGGCGAAGTAAATACAATATAGCAAGTAAAACACTGGAATGGTAGATGTGCAGAGATGAATTTGCTAGTAGAGATACTGGGGTGCAAAGGAGCTAAATAAATACAGTATGGGGATGAGGTAGTTGGATGGGCTATTTACAGATGGCCTGTGTACACGTGCAATGATCTGTAAGCTGCTCTGACAGCTGGTGCTTAAAGCTAGTGAGGGAGATATGAGTCTCCAGCTTCAGCGATTTTTGCAGTTCGTTCCAGTCATTGGCAGCAGAGAACTGGAAGGAAAGCCGACCAAAGGAGGAATTGGTTTGGGGGTGACCAGTGAGATATACCTGCTGGAGCGCGTGCTACTGGTGGGTGCTGCCATGGTGACCAGTGAGCTGAGATAAGGCGGGGCTTTACCTAGCAAAGACTTGTAGATGACCTGGAACCAGTGGGTTTGGCGAGGGCCAGCCAACGAGAGCGTACAGGTCGCAGTGGTGGGTGGTATATGGGGCTTTGGTGACAAAACGGATGGCACTGTGATAGACTGCATCCAATTTGTTGAGTAGAGTGTTGGAGGCTATTTTGTAATTGACATTGCCGAAGTCAAGGATCGGTAGGACAGTCAGTTTTACGAGGATATGTTTGGCAGCATGAGTGAAGGATGCTTTGTTGCGAAATAGGAAGCCAATTCTAGATTTAACTTTGGATTGAAGATGCTTAATGTGAGTCTGGAAGGAGAGTTTACAGTCTAACCAGACACCTAGGTATTTATAGTTATCCACATATTCTAGGTCAGAACCGTCCAGAGTAGTGATGCTGGACGGGCGGGCAGGTGCGGGCAGCGATTGGTTGAAGAGCATGCATTTAGTTTCACTTGCATTTAAGAGCAGTTGGAGGCCATGGAAGGAGAGTTGTATGGCATTGAAGCTCGCCTGGAGGGTTGTTAACACAGTGTCCAAAGAAGGCCAGATGTATACAGAATGGTGTCGTCTGGGTAGAGGTGGATCAGAGAATCAGATCTATGTTATGTATCTCTATATCTACTGTGGTGTGAAGGTTACATCTCTATGTTATTGATCTCTATATCTACTGTGGTGTGAAGGTTACATCTCTATGTTATGTATCTCTATATCTACTGTGGTGTGAAGGTTACATCTCTATGTTATGTATCTCTATATCTACTGTGGTGTGAAGGTTACATCTCTATGTTATGTATCTCTATATCTACTGTGGTGTGAAGGTTACATCTCTATGTTATGTATCTCTATATCTACTGTGGTGTGAAGGTTACATCTCTATGTTATATATCTCTATATCTACTGTGGTGTGAAGGTTACATCTCTATGTTATTGATCTCTATTTCTACTGTGGTGTGAAGGTTACATCTCTATGTTATGTATCTCTATATCTACTGTGGTGTGAAGGTTACATCTCTATGTTATGTATCTCTATATCTACTGTGGTGTGAAGGTTACATCTCTATGTGAGGTATCTCTATATCTACTGTGGTGTGAAGGTTACATCTCTATGTTATGTATCTCTATATCTACTGTGGTGTGAAGGTTACATCTCTATGTTATGTATCTCTATATCTACTGTGGTGTGAAGGTTACATCTCTATGTGATCTAAATCTACTGTGGTGTGAAGGTTACATCTCTATGTTATCTATATCTACTGTGGTGTGAAGGTTACATCTCTATGTTATCTATATCTACTGTGGTGTGAAGGTTACATCTCTATGTGATCTAAATCTACTGTGGTGTGAAGGTTACATCTCTATGTTATCTATATCTACTGTGGTGTGAAGGTTACATCTCTATGTTATCTATATCTACTGTGGTGTGAAGGTAAAATAATGTTTACACAACGTCCATTATTCAGTTAAATGGTCGGAAGACCGTTTCCCAACTGTCACGACTTCCGCCGAAGTTGGTCCCTCTCCTTGTTCGGGCGGCGTTCGGCGGTCAACGTCACCGACCTTCTAGCCATCACTGATCCATTTTTCATTTTCCATTGGTTTTGTCTTGTCTTCCATCACACCTGGTTCCAATCCCATCAATTACATGTTGTGTATTTAACCGTCATGTCTTTGTCGGTGATTGTTTGTTGTATGTTTTGTGCAAGTCATGTTCTGGTGTCGTGTTCTGGTGTCATGTTCTGGTGTCATGTTGTGGTGTCATGTTGTGGTGTCATGTTCTGGTGTCATGTTGTGGTGTCATGTTCTGGTGTCATGTTCTGGTGTCGTGTTCTGGTGTCGTGTTGTGGTGTCGTGTTGTGGTGTCGTGTTCTGGTGTCATGTTGTGGTGTCATGTTGTGGTGTCGTGTTCTGGTGTCGTGTTCTGGTGTCATGTTCTGGTGTCATGTTCTGGTGTCATGTTGTGGTGTCATGTTGTGGTGTCGTGTTCTGGTGTCGTGTTCTGGTGTCATGTTCTGGTGTCATGTTCTGGTGTCATGTTGTGGTGTCGTGTTCTGGTGTCGTGTTCCGGTGTCGTGTTCTGGTGTCATGTTCTGGTGTCGTGTTCTGGTGTCATGTTGTGGTGTCGTGTTCTGGTGTCGTGTTCTGGTGTCGTGTTCTGGTGTCGTGTTGTGGTGTCGTGTTCTGGTGTCATGTTGTGGTGTCGTGTTCTGGTGTCGTGTTCCGGTGTCGTGTTCTGGTGTCATGTTCTGGTGTCGTGTTCTGGTGTCATGTTGTGGTGTCGTGTTCTGGTGTCGTGTTCTGGTGTCGTGTTCTGGTGTCATGTTCTGGTGTCGTGTTCTGGTGTCATGTTGTGGTGTCATGTTCTGGTGTCGTGTTCTGGTGTCATGTTGTGGTGTCGTGTTCTGGTGTCGTGTTGTGGTGTCGTGTTGTGGTGTCGTGTTCCGGTGTCATGTTCTGGTGTCATGTTCTGGTGTCATGTTGTGGTGTCGTGTTCTGGTGTCGTGTTCTGGTGTCATGTTCTGGTGTCATGTTCTGGTGTCGTGTTCTGGTGTCATGTTGTGGTGTCATGTTGTGGTGTCATGTTCTGGTGTCGTGTTCTGGTGTCATGTTGTGGTGTCGTGTTCTGGTGTCGTGTTCTGGTGTCGTGTTGTGGTGTCGTGTTGTGGTGTCGTGTTCCGGTGTCATGTTCTGGTGTCATGTTCTGGTGTCATGTTCTGGTGTCGTGTTCTGGTGTCATGTTGTGGTGTCGTGTTCTGGTGTCATGTTGTGGTGTCATGTTCTGGTGTCATGTTCTGGTGTCATGTTCTGGTGTCGTGTTCTGGTGTCATGTTGTGGTGTCGTGTTGTGGTGTCGTGTTCTGGTGTCATGTTCTGGTGTCGTGTTCTGGTGTCATGTTGTGGTGTCGTGTTCCGGTGTCGTGTTGTGGTGTCGTGTTCCGGTGTCATGTTCTGGTGTCATGTTCTGGTGTCATGTTCTGGTGTCATGTTCTGGTGTCATGTTGTGGTGTCGTGTTCTGGTGTCATGTTCTGGTGTCGTGTTCTGGTGTCATGTTCTGGTGTCGTGTTGTGGTGTCGTGTTCTGGTGTCGTGTTGTGGTGTCGTGTTCGGTTGTCGTGTTGTGGTGTCATGTTCTGGTGTCGTGTTCTGGTGTCGTGTTGTGGTGTCGTGTTGTGGTGTCGTGTTCTGGTTTCGTGTTCTGGTGTCGTGTTCTGGTGTCGTGTTCTGGTGTCATGTTGTGGCGTCATGTTCTGGTGTCGTGTTCTGGTGTCGTGTTCTGGTGTCATGTTGTGGCGTCATGTTCTGGTGTCGTGTTCTGGTGTCGTGTTCTGGTGTCGTGTTCTGGTGTCATGTTGTGGTGTCATGTTCTGGTGTCGTGTTCTGGTGTCGTGTTCTGGTGTCGTGTTCTGGTGTCGTGTTCTGGTGTCGTGTTCTGGTGTCGTGTTCTGGTGTCGTGTGGGTGAAATACCACAGCGTGCCATAACAGCAGCAAGATTTGCGATCTGTTGACACAAGAAAAAGGCAGCCATTGAAAAATGAACAACATTGTAAATTCAACCCATATTTATGTTTATTTATATTCCCTGAAAGTATTCAGATCCCTTGACTTTTTCCATATTTTGTTAGGTTACAGCCTTATTCTAAAGTTTATTAAATTGTTTTCCCTGTCATCAATCTACACACAATAACCCATAATAACAAAACAGGTTTTTAGAACTTTTTGCTAATTTATTTAAAAAATATATATATTACATAAGTATTCAGACCCTTTACTCGGTACTTTGTTGAAGCACCTTTGCCAGCGATTACATTCTCGAGTCTTCTTGGGTATGACACTACAAGCTTGACACACCTGTATTTGGGAAGTTTCTGTTATACTGGTGTATTTGGGAAGTTTCTCCCGTTCTTCTCTGCAGATCCTCTCAAGTTCTGTCAGGTCTCTCCAGAGATATTCGATCGTGTCCGGGCTCTGGCTGGGCCGCACAAAGACATTCAGATACTTGTCCTGAAGCCACTCCTGCATTCTCTTGGCTGTGTGCTTAGGGTCGTTGTCCTGTTAGAAGATGAACCATCACTCTCTCTCTTCTCTTTCCTCTCACCGGTCCATCGGAATTGGGAGTAAATTATGAAGGAACATTTTTAGAAAATGTCTTTGCGAGACTGTGTGAGGCTGATAGGCAGAGAGGGAGAGACAGAGACAAGCAGAGAGAGAGAGAGAGAGAGAGGGAGGGAGGGACGGAGGGAGAGAGAGAGAGGGAGGGAGGGAGGGAGGGAGGGAGGGAGGGAGGGAGGGAGGGAGGGAGGGAGGGAGGGACGGAAGGAGGGAGAGAGAGAGAGAGGGAGAGGGGAGAGGGAGGGAGATGGGGAGGGAGAGGGGAGAGGGAGAGAGAGATGCAGTCAGAGAAAGGGAGAGAGGGAGGGAGAGAGGGAGGGAGGGAGAGAGGGAGAGTGGATAGGGAGGGAGATAGAGAGGGAGAGGGGAGAGGGAGATGCAGTCAGAGAAAGGGAGAGAGGGAGGGAGGGAGAGAGGGAGGGAGGGAGAGAGAGAGGGAGGGAGAGAGGGAGAGTGGAGAGGGAGGGAGAGAGGGAGGGAGAGAGGGAGGGAGAGAGGGAGGGAGAGAGGAAGGGAGAGAGGGAGAGGGAGAGAGAGAGAGGGGAGAGAGAGATGCAGTCAGAGAAAGGGAGAAAGGCAGTAACAGGAAAGGCCTGATGCAGAGTCCTGCTGAGAGCTCTGTCTCCTATCTGACTCTACGGGTGTTTTCTTATCTTCAACTTGACTCTCTATCTGACTCTACGGGTGTTTTCTTATCTTCAACTTGACTCTCTATCTGACTCTACGGGTGTTTTCTTATCTTCAACTTGACTCTCTATCTGACTCTACGGCTGTTTTCTTATCTTCAACTTGACTCTCTATCTGACACTACGGGTGTTTTCTTATCTTCAACTTGACTCTCTATCTGACACTACGGGTGTTTTCTTAGCTTCTACTTGACTCTCCAACTTGAGTCCAGCTGATGTTGATCCGTCTCTCTGATTTTTAACTACCTCGCTCCGTGATTGGTTACATAGCTAAAACTGTGTTGATTGGTTAGTTTTGTGTTCTTCATGTTATAACCACACTTATAGTTGTCTCTTCACTGGTAACTCCAGTATGGTGTGAGGTTTTGTGCTAGGGTGTCTGTCTGTGTGTGTGTCTGTGTTTCTGTGTGTGTGTGTCTGTCTGTGTGTATGTTTGTCTGTCTGTGTGTGTGTCTGTCTGTGTGTCTGTGTTTCTGTGTGTCTGTCTGTGTGTGTGTGTGTGTGTGTGTGTGTGTGTCTGTGTTTCTGTGTGTTTGTGTGTGTGTGTGTGCGTGTGTCTGTGTTTCTGTGTGTGTCTGTCAGGAGAATCCAGTGTAGGTGAGGAATCCATTAGCCTGATACAGAATCCATTCCTCAGCAGAGCACAGTTGGAGCGCGCTCAGTAAGACCAGCCGGAGCGGTGGAGGCCTGGAGCCCCAGAGATAGACCTGTCAGCCAGGAGCCGGAGTGATGGAGAGGCCTCACCACGGTGTAGAAGACCCTGGCTCTCTGGCTCCCTCTCCCTCCTGCACTGCCTGGTGCCTGTCACTGGGACAGAGGCAGGCACCGCTAGTCACCTCAACTCAACACAATCCAGATGTACTGTGGATGTGTGTGTGTTTTTTTGTGAGCGTGTGTCTGTGTGTGTCTGTGTGTGTCTGTGTGTGCAAACACTAAGGCCATGGTAGTGTGCCAGTATTCACCACAGGGCCTGTTCAGGAGCTCTCTGTCTGTCTGTCTGTCTGTCTGTCTGTCTGTCTGTCTGTCTGTCTGCCTGGCCTGCCTGGCCTGCCTGGCCTGCCTGTCTGCTGTCTGCAACATGTCTTCTGACCAGGAGACAGTCCCACAGGGGATCAGCCTGGACATGTCATATCTAAGGGACATCATGTTTCAAATAATAAATACTAATAAATCAATTCACTTTACATTAAGTATCTTTCTCCCGGTTAAGTAGATTTAAATACATGTATATCCATTGTATCAAACGTTGTATTTATAGATTTTGTTCATTTTAAAAATGACTTATTCTAATTTCTCGTGGTTAAGCTATTGTCTGCAAAGGTTGTTACATTGTAACTAGGTAGTAATTCTAAAAGGTGACACTGAGGTTCACATTAAGTGGCTTCAAGTATAAGTCTACGTACGTCTTACACTTGATAAACTACACTGAACAATCCCTTCAAAGACTTGACTGAGTTACAGGAAATCTTGTCCATTTCAATAACTAAATGATTCACCTGACTGGGAGTACAGATATGCATCGGTTGATCCCAGATGCCAGAAAAACAAAAAGGTAGGGGCGTGGATGAGAAAACCAGTCAGTATCTGGTGTGACCACCATTTGCCTCATGCAGCGAGACACATCTCCTTTCACATAGAGTTGATCAGGCTGTTGATTGTGGCCTGCGGAATGTTTTCTCACTCCTCTTCAATCGCTTGTTTGAAGTTGCTGGATATTGGCGGGGAACTGGAACACGCTGTCGTACACGTCGATTCAGAGTATCCCGAACATGCTCAATGGGTGGCATGTCTGGTGAGTATGCAGGCCTGGGACATTTTCAACTTCCAGGAATTGTGTAGAAGCCGAATTTGGAGATCATGGGAGATCATGGGCTGGTTACACTTGGTCTCCGGTTGTGAGGCCGGTTGGACTTACTCCAAATACTCTAAAATGTTGTTGGAGGCGGCTTATGGTAGAGAAATTAACATTACATTATCTGGCGACAGCTCTGGTGGACATTCCTGCGGTCAGTGGTGGAAAAAGTACTCAACTGTCAAATGAAAAAGTGAAAATCACCCAGTAAAATACTACTAAAAGAAAACACGTATTTGATCTTACTTTATCAAAGTAAACATAATGGTTAAAATATACTTAAGTATAAAAAGTAAAAGTATAAATCATTAGGAATTTCTCATATTTAGGCAAACCAGACGGCACCATTTAAAAAATATATATATGTTTTAAGCATAGCCAGGGGCACACTCCAACACTCAGACCTCATTTACAAATGAAGCATTTGTGTTAAGCGAGTCTGCCAGATCAGAGGCAGTAGGGATGACCAGGGATGTTCACCTGATAAGTGAAAGAATTTCACAATTTTCCTGTCCTGCGAAGAATTCAAAATGTAACGAGTACTTTAGGGTGTCAGGGAAAAAGTATGGAGTAAAAAGTACAGTATTTTCTTAAGGAATGTAGTGAAGTAAAAGTAGTCAAAAATATAAATTGTAATTTAAAGTACAGATACCCCCAAAAAACGACTTAAGTAGTACTTTAAAGAATTTTTACCGAAGTACTTTACACCACTGCCTGCAGTAAGCATGCCCATTTCACACGCCCTCACAATTTGAGACATCTGTGGTGTTGTCTGACAAAACGGTACATTTTAGAGTGACCTTTAATTGTCCCCAGCACAAGGTGCACCTATGTAATGATCATGCTGTTTAATCAGCTTCTTCATATGCCACACCTGTCAGGTGGATGGATTATCTCGGCAAAGGAGAAATTCTCACTAACAGGGATGTAAACAAATTTGTACACAAAAATACATTATTTACCGTTGATTTATATTTGTCACTAAATAATCTGAACAAACTGCGAATGAATGTATCAAGTTTGCAGTGTCACAAGCTCGCTGTAGATTTTGAGTGTTAGGAATATGGGACCAAATACTTTTGACCACTTTGTTTATGGAATATTTAGGGTTGTCTATCATTTTGACACCTACCTTTTGGTCAAACAGAATATCTTCCTCTGAACAATTTTATTACTATATCATTTCCCAATTTATTGAGCATACAATTTATTTTATACGGTAACAATTTCGCTCAGTATTTTGAATTATTGTCTTTTATACGGTCATTATTGGTCGTCTTTATCAAGGGTTTCATTCACGTTCTACAAAACACCTTGTGATCATGGCTGTTTGGTGATTCGTTCAGATAACCAACAACCTGGTTTAATATCTCACAGAATACAGCACATTGACCCAGTCAGAGACGTGGGTGTGTGTGTGTGTATAGATTTGTGTGTGTGTGTGTGTGTGCGTGCATAGATGTGTATGTGTGCATATGCGTGTGTGGGTGTGTGTGTGTGTGTGTGTGTGTGTGTGTGTGTGTGTGTGTGTGTGTGTGTGTGTGTGTGTGTGTGTGTGTGTGTGTGTGTGTATAAATAAGATATGTAGTAACGTCCCCTGACAGATACAATAGTCTAAGTGATGTCAAATTAGCCACCAGCCACAAGCTGCCATTACACACACACACACACACACACACACACACACACACACACACACACTCTTCCTCTCTCATTATACTGCTGTTCCCATGGGAACTATTAGGAGTAGAAGAGGGAACAACATTAACAATCCAGAATTACAGACATGCCAACCTGTTCAATTATTTTTAACAAATCTGTGAGAAAGCAGAGCTCTATGTCAATTTGAATAAATAAATAGACACACCGTTTCAGACTTCATTGTAATGGAATTTAATAAAAATTAATGAATAATGTATGTGTTTTAATTTGAGGTCTCTAGGGAGATTTTGCAGCGTCGTAAAACTATGTTATAGATCAGTTGTTTGCTCTGCATATTCAACACAAATAAAGCCTGTCATCACTACCCTGTGAAATAGCATCAACATACCGTTTTAATATAGTGTTGATGACAGTGCGTTGGAAATAAAGATCGACAGTTGAACAATCAATTCAAAGCCTAGACAGACCTTTCAAATGATATTGTTTGTAAACAATCTGTTATTAATTGGATTTTATAACATAAGCAGTGCTGGGTTGTAGATGTGTGGAGTGTCCAGCAGGTATCAGACTGTCCCATCTGAGTAATGATCAAAGCTTTAGATCGGACCAAAATAGGTATGTTTCCTACGTCGGAAAATACAATTGCAAAATACTTTTCTCTCCCCACCTGGAAACAACCAAAGATCCCGACTTTCTTTAAAAAAACAAAACAGATTTTGCTTCAGACATTTTCTCATGCCTCTGAAGACACTATCTATATCTACACGATCTATATCTACACTATCTATATCTACACTATCTATATCTACACTATCTATATCTACAAGATCTATATCTACACTATCTATATCTAAACTATCTACACTATCTATATCTACACTATCTATATCTACACTATCTACATCTACACTATCTACATCTACACAATCTATACTATCTATATCGACACTATTTAAATCTACTCTATCTATATCTACACGATCTATATCTACACGATCTATATCTACACGATCTATATCTACATGATCTATATCTACACGATCTATACTATCTATATCTACACTATCTATATCTACACTATCTATACTATCTATATCGACACTATTTATATCTACTCTATCTATATCTACACTATCTATATCTACACGATCTATACTATCTATATCTACACTATCTATATCTACACTATCTATACTATCTATATCGACACTATTTATATCTACTCTATCTATATCTACACTATCTATATCTACACAATCTATACTATCTATATCGACACTATTTATATCTACTCTATCTATATCTACACAATCTATATCTACACTATCTATATCTACACGATCTATACTATCTATGTCTACGCTATCTATATCTACACTATCTATATCTACACGATCTATACTCTCTATGTCTATGCTATCTATGTCTATGCTATGTATATCTACACTATCTATATCTACACGATCTATACTATCTATATCTACACTATCTATATCTACACTATCTATATCTACAATATCTACAGTGCCTTCAGAGAGTATTCAGACCCCTTGACTAACATGCTGACCAGACCGGACATGTCGCGTGCGCGAGTGTCGCAAAATAAATGTAGAAATCCATGTCATTCAATTATTGCTCCCACACTGCTCGCGCGCGCCAACGAGCGTCTGCGACACCAAGGGCTAAAAAAGATGTTGTTCCTATTTCTGACGCAGATCGCGCTGCAAGTCCTGCC